>NC_079382.1:9225000-9525000 GCF_021018895.1 Seriola aureovittata
AGGTCACGCTGACGGACATGCTTATATGCAAATTAAATAGGGCATCGCTGAGGCTCTCTTCTTGGTCTCATTAATTTTATCGCTGCAAATACAACATGACAGAAGATCAAGTGAGATATGGCTTTTGATGTTGTATTCATTAACTTGATTCTTTTGGCATTTAGCCCCTGATATGCTGAGAACTCACTCTATTGATTAATGTGTTTGGTGCTTTGAAAAACATCATCACAATTACAAACAAGAAGCACTAAGCGGCTCCATCTCCCGCCTGATTTCTTTTCCTTATTAATATGCAAATCTGTTCAGCAAGGTCCTCCAGAATCTAATCAGACCATCTCCTCTAATGGGTCACCTGTGGTGTGAGAACAAAGCTTTTATCATGACCTCTTATTGAGTAATTGTGCTCATAAGATCGTGTATGTACACACATCCACACACACACACACACACACACACACACACACACACACACACACACATATGAAGTGGCATGGAGGGTGGCAGGACATGAAAATGGGTTTGAAACTATTTAAAGAAAGCCTGGGTGATGATGTCACTCTATCAACGTCATCTGAGGTGTTGTTCTGGGGCAAGAGATGATTTTCAGGTCACTTTGTCTTGAAATATCAAAGTAAGAGCAGTGGGAATGAGACTTTATCTAGCGATTTTCTAGTCTTAACCACCACTCGTAGGCAGCCACCACAGCACAGGTCACATTCACCCGGTCACACACACACACACACACACACACACACACATTCAGCTTCTCTAATATAAACCGATGGTACATCATCAGGAGCAATTTGCCAAGGACACATCGACATGCAGACTGGAGGAGCTGGGGATGGATTAGTAGAGCCGCTCTACCTCCTGAACTGCTTTACATTGTCTTAAATGTCATTATACGGAATATTTTCCCTTGAGTGTGTTTCAGTCTTGCATTGACTCCAGATGGGAGCCATCTGAAAGGGTTTTAGTTATCACTTTGTAGGCTTTACACATAACTGACTATGCTGTGGTTTAGCTGATTTAAAGAACTGAATTGTGATCCTTCAAACACCATCTCACTGAGCTGTCGTTCCTCAGAGTGCAATTACAAATGTGATTAAAGAAGTCCTCATTTTGCTGCACCTAGAGCATTAGAAACCAGGCTTTGGAAACCACTAAGAGACAGTTCTGAACTTTAGAGAATGTGAAAAGGAGAGAAGAGCGACATCTGCTGGACACAGAGCTGCATCAGACACTAAACTGAAGATACAGGAATGCTGACATAGGGATTATCACTCATTTACACAGAATTGGAAAAACGTGATGTTTTGGGGTTTTTTTTGTTTTTTTTAACTAATTCCCCAAAGCCCAATTTACTCGTCTGTTTAATCTGATTGTTTGTGCCTGACTTTTAAGCCTTTGTGGTGCAGATGTGAGTTTCCTGTGGCTTTTTCAGTGAGAAACCACATCAATTCTGATGCTGCACACAACAGATATTTCATGTGTATAATCTTACGGGCATAATGTCATAATTCATTCTTTCTGTTCAAGTTTGTCTTGCATGATAAATCAAAATAAAGAGAAAATAATAATAACATATATATTTAATTTTTTTATTTAATGTCAGAATAATTTTAGTACATGATTCATTAGAAAAGATATTACATAATCTTTCAATACATCCCTTGAAAACACGTCAAAATAGACAAAAGAACAAATAATAAAAAAGAAGTCAGAAGAATTTATTTTTAATATAATAGAAAAATAATCTATATAAAAATAGAGGCAGCTATGACGATAAACCACAGGTTTCCACTACACTGCCGCTTCAAAGTGCAGTGTTATAAAACACGCTGGGTCAGGCGGACTCCTTGGACAAAGAGCTCTCTGCTTTTCTAGCCAAGGCTTTTTCTTTGGCCTCGATGATGTTCTTGACCCACACCACAGACGGGTCGGCACAGATTTCCCTTTCACTTGACATCGTGAAGCTTAAACGGAGACAAAGATCGTTGTCAGTGTCAGTTTTTGTGACAGAGAGTTTGGTGTTTTTTTTTTTTTTAAAAAAAATGTTTCTGATAAATGTATATTAATATATGAACTCATGTAGATGCTGTGCATTTGATACTATTTGTTGAGGTCTGTTTTCATACTTGCATGCCTGTACATAATGGTTACAGCATGTGTGTGTTTGCTTAAACTTTGTGCAGCTTTGTTGTCGTGTTGTGTATTTGTTCTCGACACACAGCTACTAAAGACATGAGTCAAATGTGTTGTATATTTTTAAACAAACAAGGCCGTTAAACTTGACTCTGAGATAAGTTACTCACAGGACACCTTCCATTGGACACAGTTTATCTGTGTATTTGTAGCTCACTACCTTCTTCTTAGGGAGGGGCTTAGAGAAGAAGTCAAAGCAGCACTTATCCGGTCCGAAGCTGTCTGTGACGCCGCGATAGAGACAGAACAAAGAGAGAGAGAGAGAGGCAAAGTGGGATTTAACACAAATCCACTAAAATAAAAATAAAATGAACTTTTTTGTGTGTTGTCCTTTTATCATGTGGAGCCTTTAGAGGCCAAGTTAACACATAAAGAGTCCTCCACTGTAGCTGTAACATGTTGAAACAAGCTGGTATATTTTAAAATGCATAAATGTGCATTTTCTCCCAACTTTTGACGCATTTCATAATGTGTATTAATAACTTTTATCTTTTTTTAATTTAATAAATAACTGTTACTACTAGGTTCAGGGGGCTTATGTGGAACCTTTTTCATCCCAAAACTCAGAAATCAGACATGATAAACCTTGTCAACTTTTAAAGTAAGGAACAATATCATTTACCATTTTACCCGATATAAAAAAAGATGAGGTAACACTTTGTTGTTCTCAAGCAGAGATATTAAGTTAGATTTTCCTTTTTACTTACTTAAGAAAAAAAAGTTATGTTTAGTCAACTTACTCAGAGATGCCAGAACAGCGAGGGATGAGAAAAGCAAGGTGCAGGCCACCAGCACGACGGGGTTCTTCATCATCATCATCATCTTGTCTGGATGTTTCTGTCGGCGTCTGTCGTCTCTCTGTCCACTTCTCTCTCAACCCCTCACTTTTATTATGCTGCCAGGTGTGTGTGCGTGTGTGTGCGTGTGTGTGCGTGTGTGTGCGTGTGTGTGCGTGTGTGTGCGTGTGTGTGTGTGTGTGTGTGTGTGTGTGTGTGCGTGTGTGCGTGTGTGTGTGTGTGTGTGAGTGTGAGTGTGAGTGAGAGAGAGTGAGAGAGCGAGCATGGGTAGGTTCCATGACAAGATAGAGTCTTACCTGAAACCTACATAGCCTGCAAACAGCCTGCGGTCATGTGGTCAATGTTTCTCAGTAAGGAGTAGTCGGGGGGAGGGGGAGGCGGAGGACAGGGGATGTTGTGGGTGAGAGCAGATTCGACGAGTCAATAGAAAACATCTCGGTTGTAGTTCAGTCACTGTGCATGAGTGTGTACGTGTCTGTGCAGTATGCAGATGCACTGTGGTCTTGAGCCCCACTGATTCTGCTTCATTTGCTTATAGTTTCAAATGATAATACATGACAAATGAAACATCTTCGTTGTAAGAAATGTGTGTACTACACAAATTACTCTTCAAAATGTAGAGTATGCTTAGAGCAGGTTAAGAACTAAACTTCTCATACAGTTTCATACATTTTGGAGGTCTGAGAAGCACAGGAGCTAAATATATGTTCCTTTCTTTTTATTTGGTCTGAAACATCTTTGAGATGTGTGACAGAAGAGTGATGACAGGAAATAGAGGGGACAGAGATGGAGAAAGGCCCCCAGTTGGATTTTTCAACAAGTGAAAAGCTGCGGTTCATGTTTAGCACCTTATAGCCACAGGAACTCTCTTGCCCACCTCTCAAACTCAAACACGGTCGACACACACACTAAGAACTGGATGCACTCCCCCCTTAATACTTTCATTTTTTCAACCACATAGTGTAACATACATAGAATAACCACATTCTAGGTCAATATCAAGTGTAAAGAGTAGTTTGTAAGTGAAATTATTATCACATGAGAAAAGGTGATATTAAAGTTGATTTGATTTGGAAACAAATTTTATCATTTCACTATATACGTAGTTGTATCACTGAAAGCTTAATTCTTACCTACATTTTTAATGATTACTCATCTACTCAATTTCAAATGATACACTGAGCCTGACTTATCTGTGTCTGCACTGTTTGATGTGGATGTTTGTGCCTTTGTACGATTTGTTGTGTTTAAGGTGTGTAAGATCCTGTGTTTTGTAAATTTGACTTTCGTTGCAAATTTAATTTTACAGATCAGAGCACACATCTGTAAAGCTGCTTCTGCTACTAAGATGCTGGAAACAAACAATAAAAAAGTATTCTGGTTATGTGTCATGGCTTGTACAGAAGTTAGACAGGCAGACAGATGGATAAATTTAACAGACAGACACACACCGACACAAAACCCCAAATGCTGACAGCAGCAGAAATCCACCCCGTGCTAATTCAAACTGAAACCTGTGGTTTGTCACAGGGGTTAGTTAGTCAGGGGTACAACACAACAAGAATGCACAAATGTAGATGTGTGAAAACCAAAAATCTTCAGTAACTGATATCACTTATTTCTAACCGATACACACTGATATTAGCACAGAGAAAATTATGTTGTTATGGTTTACTGTATATACTGTATGTGGAAGCCTCAAAACTTCTTCATTACGACTTTAGGTTTTGGGAAAATGACCAGCCTACTTGTAGAACCTTGGGACCAAAGATGAAATTTAACATTGTAACATGAATAGTAACTGGGCTAAAACTGCATAGAACAAATGGCTTGGTTGTGAACTCAAGTTGAAGATAATCACATGTCAAATCCATTTAGTTATTCTCAATAGGAAAGTTTGCCACTTTTAAAAATAAAAAAGTCAGATTATTGATCTTGGCTAGTAGTAAAAATATGAAATAAAGCGTTCTGTGGCTCGGTAAACAACTCTACATGGATTAGGGAATTTACACGAATTACATCACTGGAGTAAATTAAGGTTTGGTTCGGAAAGTCTGACATGGAAAGTCTTGCTTGGTGGTTGGTAGGAAGAGGAGGGCTGCATTTGTCAGCATCAGCAAATTATCACCGCAACCTATCTCATCTTACCTTCTCGCCTACCCTTGCCCTTAAGATTGTTTTCCAATTTTGGTTACCTCAGCAAATCTCCACCGAATTGATCGATCGGAGAACAGATCTAATTTGTCTCTTTTATTCAGTCATCTTGTTCAGTGTTTGTTTTTCATTCTACATTCTAAATTACTTTCATAGTTATCAAGCATACCAAGCAGTACAAACCACATGGTGGCCCAAGTAAGCAGCTAATGTTACTGTCATTGAAAACTCCCAGTTTATTGGTTAAACTTTAAAACTGATGTGACTTTTTTCATGTTTATCTTAGTGTTATATTGCTGCTCATGCTTCTCTAATGACATGTTTTGTCTAAACATTAAAGTTGTGGTGGCCAAAGTTAGCAGCTAATGTTACTGAAGCATTATACTCTATCCAGATAGTATAATTAATTAATCAATTTAGCAGCAAAAGTTACTCACAGTGAATCATATTACCTTCACTTTAGAATCATTATGTTGTAATATTTATTTACCATACTACTTAAGTTTTAGGAGACAATGGTGGAAGTTAAACCAACTGTCATTGTTTCATTTCCAACCAATATTGAATTTGATGGCCAGAATTAGCAGCTAATGTTACTTTGAATTTTTTCTTTTTCCCTTGACATTAAGTGACATAATTAGTGGCCAACTTGGCAGCTAAGGTTACTTACAGTGAATCATGTTGCATTCACTTAAGAATCATTGTATTGTCATTTTTTTAATTTGACCATATCACTTACTACTTAGGAAGCAACGCTGGAAGGAAACAGAGCTGTCACAGTTTCATATCAAACAAAATAGAATTTGTGATGCCCAGAAGTAGCAGCTAATATTATTTTCACTCTGTCCTTTTCCCTTGACATTAGATTGTTGGAGGCTAAACTTAGCAGCTAATGTTATTGAAGAAGTTATATATTATCCAGATAGTTGGCCAGTTTAGCAGCTAAGGTAACTGACAATTGGCAAAATCACATAATGTTGCATTCACCTTAGAATCACTGTTTTCTTTTTCCTTTTTTTCCTTTTTTTTCTACTGACCATATCACTTCTCAGGAGACAATGGTAGTAGAAAAACGCAACTATAATTTGTGAAAGCCAGAATTCAGAAATCAGTTAACCTGAAAAACAACGCAGTCTGTGGCACAAGGCCAGAAATGTCACAGTAACTGCAGTGACCACTTGGAGGCAGCAGAGTCGTATGGGAAGGAGAAGAATGTAGTCTTTGCAGTTGGTGTTTTTCCTCTTTACTCCAGTCACAGCTAAATTACGTTCTTTGTGTGCAGTGATTTGTTTGTGCACCTGTATTTTTGTTGTAAGACACCAGACAAGCCAGTAGATTTGTCTGATCTAGTTACAGAAATCGTGTCTTAGATAAATAAATCATTTGAAAGCTCAGATTATTTTAATGCTCACAAAAATTTGTAGATGGGACATGTAAAATAAGAATCCCACTGTGATCTATATGGGTGGGAAATGATTTCTATGTATCAGGAGAGGAGAGTGGCCTCTGAGTGTGCAGTCATTAATGACTATGCTTTGCTTTTATTATTGGGGTGTAATATTATGTATGTGTATATTTAAGCTTTGTCTTTTCTGAGAATACATCCTGTCTGTCAGTTTAAGAGGAAAATGTTTAGCAAACAATGTCCACCCTCTCCTCTCTGCACATCCTCTCCTCATCCTGGCCCTTGACCTGTTCAGATAACAGACGCTCATTCATCAAGTGATTCAGTGTTCCCTCGGTTTTCATTCAAAGTCAGTGCTGGATCTCTAAGACGACTAACCTGCATGCAGGAAAAATGCCAAACAGCAACGACTGCAAATCTAAATAAGACAATTACAGCACAACACCACAAAAGCCTTAATAAAAGAGTTAAATCACAAGTCCAGCAGTAACGGATGCTGAGAAGTGGTGAGATTAATCTGGATCTAAGAAGTGAAATGACACACAAGAGACTGAAAAAAGTAGAATTAGTGCTGTGGAGGGTACAACATTTAAATACAGGGAATGAATTAGTAGAGTAACGATAAGCAAAACACATTTTTGAGTGGACGGTGACTTTAAACGAAAAATCCTCCTTATTTTATCATAAAGGCAACAACTGTGGGTAATTCCTACCTTAGATGCATTTAAGTGCAATACTGCCTTGACATCGACTCACGTTGCAGTAGAATATGTCATTTCAAAATATATACTCAAAGTAGTACATGGAACTCACTGTGCTCACAATAGTTGATTAGAACCAGATTAAATGTAATGACTAGTTATTGCCCACGCCTGAATAAATGAGACCTGCTGTCTACAGCTGAGTCAGTCTGGAGCCTGTTTTCCCTAAAAAAAAACATAATGTACTCTGATAACATATCAGGGAATTCCTCATTCGGAGAAGTCTTGCATAACAATAATGAAAACTTTGTTCCTGCATGTGTACACACACATTCACACACACATTAAAAAGATACAGGAAAATCACCAAATTTAGGATTAACTGGAGGCAGTTCAAAACACATTTCATAAATAACTATTGTAGAAATGTGATTAGCACGAGCAGCTTAATATATGTTTCTAAAAAAACCCTCCCAAACATTAACTGAGGATGACCGACTGAAAAGACTCCGTACAGGAATGGATATATTTTACTGTTGAAATCAAGTACTTGAATTGGCAGTAAAGACTCATTGTCATAGGACTTGTAAGACAGTAGAATATCCAAGGTCTGTTTGGTTTTGATGATAAAATAAAATCAAGAATGAAATACAAAAGTTTGAAATTTTATCAAAAATGATTAAACAGCAACATCCTGGAGGTTATTTGTCAGGTCTTTCGGGTGATACATGGAGGAAATATCGGATCACAATAGTGTGTTATGTTGTGTAATCGTTCTATGTAACAAGAATGTCAACTATTGTGGTGTTTTCTTTCCCAGAGATACTGTATCTCCATACAGGCTGTTGCATAACTGATTCGTCTGAGTGAAGTTGATGATGAGATGCTTTTCAAGTTTGTTTGTAAGAGACTTTGTAACAGTTAAAACAAGTGAAACTAGTGTCGTTTCGGGATGTGGAGCATTACTTCATGGGAGAATTTCTAAAAATAACAATCAACTTTATTTGTCCCCCTCAAGCCTGAAAACCATTTAACACTGAGGTTAAATTTATTCCCCGTCCACACGTATAAAGGATATACCCGATATGCTTCCTGGTTTCCAAACAATGATGCTCGTCATTTTAAGGGTCAAAGTATCAGACCTGTTTGGCAGGAGTCTCAAAAGCGAGTTGAGATGGACATGTAGCACTCACTGAATGGGCTCAATGATTGCATCACATAGGCATGTGTGCCTATATTTGTGCGTGTGTGTGTGTTTTTCCACAAGATGGTGACCTCGTCCATGACCTGCTTAAGCCAGGAAGAGGTTCAAGGAATGGCCACCAGGACCTGGGGTTACTTTTAACACACAGAGACACAATAATTGTTTCCCTCAGTCACAGGATGCAAACATAGCAGAGACACATGACCTGACAACAGTTCAAACAACATGTGCAACGTCATTCATTGTCTTTATTTTTCATGGTTTGTAGCACGATTTAAGTTACTCAAGTTTATCCACCTTTGTAATCACTATTAGATTCATATGTGGGATGTAACAATATCTGTCATTTAAGAAATTTTAAATGAACCCTTGGTACAGACTTGGTATCCCTTCACACACCTGTAATAACAAAGTTGTCAGTCAGACATTGACCTACTACTAATTTCATTTAAATTTGTGTTCTGTTTCATTATCACGCCCTGCTCTTACACTTCATGTCGCTATGGAGACAGAGGGCAATTAACAGTAGAGTGTCACCATTCGGCCGACCTTGTGACCACTCCACCCTCAAACAGACACGCACCCGCTGAAACAGCGATGAGTTGTGACTCAGAGAGAGTCATGAGTGGATGTGTCAGTGTTCTCAGCTACTATAGTTTGGACCAGGTTTAGTCCACAAACAAAACTGTCAGTTTTTGCCAATGGGAAGCTCGTGAGGGATCAGCTCATGGTCACAGCACATGCAACTTTGGTGGAGCAGCTTGTGCGTGTTTGTGTGTGTGTGTGGGTGTGTGGGGGGGGGGGGGGTTGAAAAGAAGCAGATGACCACTATAACTGTCAGAGGTAGCACATGTCTGTCTGCAGGCCCCCTCAGGTCAGACTGAAGTGCTTTAGAGATGAACAGAGCAGGAGATAATAAACTCGCCTCTCCCTGATGTGTCAAGAAACACATATAAGTTTGAAATGTTTTTAAAACAGAAAGGGAACATCTGGCGAATTCTAACATATATGCAGGCCTTTAATGTCAAGGGGGTTGAATTTATTTGAAAAGAAATTGATCAAACAAGAAACATTCAAGTTACACATTATATACAATGTTGTTGCAAGGCCTGTGTGTGCATGTGCGAGTGAGCACTTTGTGGTCACCAACATACCCACTTACATTAAGAAGCTTTGTTGTACTTAAGGATATAATCATGTCATTTTAATAAGTAATTAATCGGATGTTATCAAAATGAGTAATTAAGTAGGTAATTAGTAATTATGATAATTATTTGTCTTCCATCTTTTTTTGCTTTATCTAATACATTATGATGTTTCAGTGTCATTAAATGGAAATTGAAAGCCTGTGAATGCATGTTACTCATTAATAAGTCAATCTGTTAGATTGGATGTTTATTTTTATCCATTTAGTCAACTGGTTAAAAATAATCCTGTGTTACATGAAAACTGAGTTAAGTCCTCCTCCAGAAAGACGGTAAGATGAGGCAGAAAGCTCCAGACAGAAGCCAGTGAGTGGGCTTTGAGTTCAAATTGTTTGGTCAAACTTTCTCTCGGTATTCTTCTTTCTGTCTTTCTCCTTTTCTGACTTACAGTTGTGGGATGATATTAGCTTGGGTTTACAGCAGTCATGACGGTCACGTGTGTATCTGAGTGCATGTGTGCGTCTGTTTGGGTGTGTGTGAGAGAGCGTCATCCCCACCCAGCTTTCTGAAATACCCGTTCCCTCGGGTGTTTGGGTGTTTACATGTAATCATGATGTATAGCTTCCTTCACCAGACAAACACACACATTCATCACATATATTCCCTGCATGTGCACAAACACACACACACACACACACACACACACACACACACACACACACACACACACAGTTCATGATATACAGTTTCCCCCTGAAATGATAAGATACCAACTAAAACCAGAGACATGATTCAGCTGTCTCTGATTTGAAATTCCTTTTTCCTCCGTCTGTCTGTCTCACTGTCCGTCTGTCTGTCTCTCCTCTCTGTCTCCATGGGCACTCTCCATCGTTCTGTCTTATTTCCCCGGAATTTCCAGGAAACACTAAAATACTGCACTTAAAATAGTTTACTGTTTTTTCCGTTGACTTATTTAATTTATTTTCTCCATTTTATGATCTGGGGATGGTCCCTGAGCAATGACCACTGCAATACACACACACACACACACACACACACACACACACACACACACACACACACACACTGGGCATAGTTGCCTGTACAGTCTCTGATCTTTGTTAATTATTCTCCAAATAAAAATTTGAAAAAGGCTCATGTTGATACCAAATCCCTAAGAACTGAACTTTGTTTTTCATTATTTTATCATTAAAATCTGCACAAATATTGCTGAGGCTTTAATTCCTCTGGGTTCTTTCCCTTCAGCGGCCTATTAGATAAATAAGAGTAATACAAAATTAAAGTTGACTCTGAGACTGATCCACATCAAAAATATTAACATCTGTGTGTGTGTGTGTGTGTGTGTGTGTGTGTGTGTGTGTGTGTGTGTGTGTGTGTGTGTGTGTGTGTGTGTGTGTGTGTGTGTGTGTGCATGAGTGAGTGAGTAAGGGTCAAGGTGGGACAGACAGGAAATGGAGGACAAGAGCAGAACTTCCTGTGTGAGAGGATAGAGTGCTGCATCTTCCCTGCATGTTTGTGTGTGTGCGTCTTTGTGTGTAGGTTAAAGGGGTTTTGAGTCACAGGCCGAGGGGATGCTTTCACTTCCTGCCCCCACCCCCCCCTCCACCCTCATGTGCACACACACACTTTACATTTGACAATTTATATTTTAAATGACAATTTCGCAAGCTCATTCGTACTGTAGTTATTTCATTTGTAGGAGCTAAAGAAATGTTCTATAGACAGTTTTTTTGTGGCCTCAAACTGAACGTGTGTGTGTGTGTCTTAAAGTGGGAAAGAAAGACCCAATTCTTTTCTGAAAATAAAATCCATTCCATTTTCTTTACTTATTGGTAGAGGTTGTTTGCTCCTTACTACTGAGAAGTTAATTTGAATCTTATGACTTGCACATTAGAGAAATTAATTTAGACTGTTTAAGGTTCCAGAGTGGGTTTACTGTAATTTAATTCAAATAATTTGGTATATAATCAAATTCAATTCAAATTTTTGCATCATAATTGAGTTAATAGAATGTTATCATCTACAATATGTTGTAGTCTATCAACATCCTTACACAAACAAAAAAGGGCAGTAAGTTGAGTAAATGAATTTTATTACATTTCTAGACTGTTTATGTTGACAGGAAAGCAGTGAAGTACAGATTAAGCAATGCATCACCATCTCAAAAACAGACAAAATACCATAACACCAGTGTTTCCACTTAGTATGTTTACCAGTAGGCAGGAATTCATGTTGCAATCCCTCACAGTATGAAACCAACTTCAAGTCAAGTTCAAGGGCTTTGTATAGAGAATAGGGAATTCATATTCAACAAGCAGATATTTTATTGTCTGATCATGGCTCTTCTGTCAAGTATGAGCAAGTGATGCAGTGAGTGTTCATGGAATGAAAGCAGTCTTCTTATGTACATTAGATTCACAGTAATAGCACAGAGACGCACAGGGAAGGACATTAATGGCTAAACTGGAAAAAATGTTTCAGTTAAATCAATTCTAAAGCTCAAAATGTCTAATTCCCAACACATTAGTGAACATATCATATGGGGATCCAATTTTAGTTAGTTTATTGTTTCAGCTTATGATAGCGATTCATTAAAACTATGATCCTAAAGTGAAATATACATACACACATATACTGGCATAATGCTACAGTAATACATCAGAAACATTGTAAAGAGGAATTACATTTATTACATGTGTACAATTTTAAATACATGAAATAGAAAGCCAATTTTTTTTTTCTTCAAAAACTAAAAGAAACATTTTGAAAAATGTGTCGATTAGTGTTTGTCATCATCACAAAATAAGCAAAAAGCTGTGTGCTCACTCTCTGGACTGCAAGGTTTGGTTAGTGAACAGCAACTGATCAATTTTCAGTTAATAACCCACTGGAGTAATCCCAACTCAGTAGCCTATGCAATGCTTAAGACTTAGTACATATACGTTACAAATAATAACACTGATACATGTGTTCATATGCATACATAGAATAGTCAGGTCTGCCCACACAGAACCATGAGCGCCTGCACGTTCAACAGCACATTTATACTGAGCGTGTCAGCACACTGATGTGTCCCATAGTATGGTTTCATATTATAGTCACAGTATCTTTTAAACATGTTAATGAGATTCAGAATTATTTAAAAAATCCTTGAAGAGACAAACCACTTAACATTCTTAGGTTCTCCCCTGCTTGTTTCCCATGAAAGAAGCATCTCCTACTCCATTGTAAAAGAGCCTCTTAATGTCCATCCAACAACACAAGATGGTGACGATATAAACTCCATCCCACACACAATAACTAACATCAGCACATCACATTTTTAAATTTTCAACAGTTAGTGATCGATTTAGACCGTTTTCTTTTTTTTGTGTTAACTGGAGGTGCTCCACTCTGTCGTTGTGGTTACAAAATACAGACCGGGAATGGTGCTCATTTTCTGTGCTTATGTGAGTGTGTGCGCTTTTACACATTGGTATGTGTTTGTGTGTATTCTCAAGCCATTTGACAGGAAATCTTTGTAGTTGTTCAAGATGTCGCCATGAAACAAAAGCCATACTCAGCCGTGCCAGGAGACCAAAAATAATGCAGGACCTCTCGATACAAGGGCTGTGAAATGTTTTGGTGGTCGTGTGAAATACTGCAGTTGAACATGAGTTTTACTGAGCTGATTACAGTTGACAATATAATAACAGTTCCTATTATAGATAAAGTTTTAATGGGGATAAACCATTTATTTGCAAATTTTATATCCTTCTCCCAAAATAATCCCTCCAACAAAAAATTCTTTCTTCCTTCTTTTTGTCTTCTCATGTTTGCATCTCCCCCATTTTCTTCCAGTAGTTTAGACCGACTTACATGTTTTCTGTATTCCAGTGTTTATGTTTTAGACTTGTAGTTTTGTTTTCCTTTACTAATCAACATATCAGTTGTCCTAACATCTCTAATACCTGTCCTACCTGACATTTCCCAATATCTCCACTTTACATAAAAGAAAGAAGACACTGGTCTAAAAGACTTGACTTTAATTAAAGAACTCATCCAGATCCAGTTTTTCTACCCTGGTAAAAGTTATGTCAGCACTGCAGAAATATTGCATTTAAATCCAAATCTTACTAGGAAGTCAAATCCTATAGAGCTATGTGTAAAAACTGAATTTAACTGAATAATTTGTTCTAATATTTGCCTCTTGAAGGTAAGGAAAGACTGGGCAACACGGTGGGTTGTGTGGGGATTTTTTTTGCTATAACGCTACAGGAAACTTCTTCTACCTCTTTTAATGCGAATCATTTTCTCTGGAGATGGGTGTGGGGTCTACTTACAGGTTTTGGAGCAGGGAGTTGAGGTAATCTTACATTTACTCAAGTATTTTCCTCTTGGATGGGGGCACCAGGTGTGCTGGCAGCTCTGATGGCAGTTCATGTCCTTCCAGTTTCACTTTTATCAGGTGATTGGCCAGCGCAAACTCCTCATCATCCAGCATCCCATCCTTATCGATATCTGCCAGCTTCCAGATCTTTCCCAGCACTGTATTGGGCAGTTTTGACTTCACCATCTCCTTCTTGGCGTTGGCTCCAGTCACCTTTCCGTTGACAGGAGATAATGTGTAGAAAATCTCATCATAAGCCGGTTTGTCACGTGCGACGACCCACTCCGCTTCGTCGATGCCTTCACCGGCGCCTTCGCCATACCCGTGGCCGAAGGGGCCGTCCAAAGTGCCATCGAAGGCACCGCCCTTCACAACTGGGTTAGGACGCTGCGTTTCTTCTTGACGGACCAGGACCATTAAGCCAGCAATGTCATTGGCTAGCATGTCGTCAACTGCCTCCAGGAGTTTGGGTTTCAGAGGCTGGAACTTGGTGAGATCCTGAGCCTGGAGTTGATCCTGGAAGACCGAGGGGGGAAAAAAAAACACATCACAAGTTTAAGTCTTATCTATCTAGACCTCTATCTATAAATCTACATTCCTTCACTCTTTCCTCTTTACCTGCATCTTCTTCAAATTTGGGAAATCTCCAGGTGATATCTGATGCTCTCTTTCAATGCGTTTATAAATATCTCCCAGACTGCCGATTAGTTCTTTCTTCTTGTTCTCCTTCCCGAACACAGAAGGCATCTCTTTCTTCAGTGAGCTGATGATATAGGCATGGACCTGCATATGGAGAGAGAAAGAGGCTCACGTACTCAACAGAAATTCACTGGCACAGCAAGATCAAGTTGGACTCTTACGTTTTAGTGTTTTAGGTTACTGTATAGTCCTTAAGATTTCAGTTTTGGTTGATTTGGTGACACCTGTGGTTAGTGGTGGTACCACTAAAGTACCACAAAAGTCTTAATAATAAGTCCCAGAGTTTATTCATCACTAGGCTGAATGCAAATCGAGCAGTTACTCTGTTTAGAAATCCAATAAAAAGAAGACGAATAATATTTTTCTGTTTACATTGCAAATTTGATGTCTTCATCATAAATTGTTGTAGTGACACAAATGTTTCCTCTTCAAAATGAGACGAGCTGTTCCACATTTCCAAATTATGTCATTACGTATCTTATGCTCTGTCAATACACCCTTCTCCTAAGTGTAATGTGAAATTCCACCCGACGTGAGACAAAATTGTTCTCATGAGAATCCATGTGTATTGAGAGGGGGAGACACAGCTCTTTCACTGTTTTACAAAACTACATCACTGATTTGCATAAGATTTACACGAGTCCTCTGAATTATTTACAATTCTTGGACAACAGTATAAAGCAGACAAATACAGTTTTGTGTTAACCATCTTTTAACATGGCCAAAAAAAATAAGGTTCTTTCAAGAAACAATGAAGGACTTATGAAGCTAAACATTAACTCATGACTAAATTATATTTGCAGTTTCTTTGTGATTTTATCGTTGTCCCGTTCTCGACCTTCAGTGTTCTTCCCATGTAGTTTTTCTGGGTCAGACCTTTTGATAAATGGCTAAAATGTAACATTGTAAGCAGCAGACTGTTGAGATCCTGGAGTCTGGGGACACTCAATACTCCTTTAGCCACATTAATCATACACTAAATCTCCCAGATTACCTTAATATGGACATTTGTTTCTAATATTCATGACAAATGAAAACCTTGCAAAAGTATGGGAAAACCCATATTTGTTATGTTACTGGGGTGATGTGTGTGTGTGTGTGTGTGTGTGTGTTTTTATGATTCCCTGGATCTACCACACACACACACTATCAGCTGTCAAACAGGAAAAATGCACTTATACTGTTTGAGTGTGTGCATGTGTACATCCTCTGTGTTTCCTCAAACTACAACAGGCAGCGGGCTGTCGCCTCTCATACCTGACTTCCTGTCCAGAGAGGAAACAGGAATAATTCACTCACAGGAGAACGACTACATTTGTCTGGTTCTATTGCTTCTGTGACAGCGACAAGCTTTTTCAGTCAAGGTTAACAGCTGGACAGGGTGGAGAAGATGAGTGAATAAATAGGAAACACACACACCTGTGCTGAGAAATGCAACATGTCAGTGTATCAGCAGGAAGTCCATTATTTTAGTTTATTACAAATGTCTAAATAAAAAATTTTGTGTCATCCCTTAAAAGCTAAGGTTCTGTTCTATTAGGAAATATTTGAGGAGGAGTGTGGCCAAATACGGTTTTAATAATGTAAATCTAAGGAAATTTAGGCAAAAATGTATGTAAATGTGGAACAGGTGTCCAACTGCTGTAGAGGTAGGAAATGTTAGTTACAGATATGTACCAGTGCTTATAATATCCACATCCACTATTAATTGCGTCCCAGAGTCACCTATAACTACTGCAGTTACAACTGTGCCACAGCCAGATTCTCCATCAGTGGGATTAGGTGTGTGTCTGTTTCTTCCCTAAGTGCCTTACCTTGGCTAGTCTTGCCCTCTTGATCAGATCGTTGAGTTTTCTAAGCGCTGCATTTCTCGGTAAAGACTGAATGTCCTTAAATAAGTCCTGCTCCTCCGCCTCAAACAGCTTCCTGTTGTCAGGGATCAGCAGAGGGTGGGACCAGAATGAACCGATGTAGACACGGATCACCTGTCAGTGAGGGAGACAGAGAGGAAATTAACTGTCGGCGGGACCAAAACAAGACAAAAGAAAACAAAAATCTAGCCAATAGAATCTCATTTATGATATTTTTAGACAATGAGCAAGTATCCACATTGATCGGTTTGTTACCAATAATACACATGAGCTCAATAAATATTGGCAAGTAATGGGGCTTCAGATGGAAACTAGACACCAGCTTTTCCACCAACTTTAAGTGTCCAATTCGAATCATTTATGAAAGGACAATATGAAAAATAATTGATATGATATTTACATGAACAGTTTAAAATGCTCTGACTGAAAGTAAATGCAGGCTTTGAAGTTTCCTCTCAGAAAAACCTATGGAAGATATGACAGTTGCCATGGTTACCATACCTCAGGGGTGTTGACTATTTTCCCTAGTGACCACATCAGGGCACCGTAGACTCTCATCAACTGCTGGGTCTCTATCTGGTCAGCTTTGTTCAGCACAACCCTGAACAACACAACCGAAGAGAACGGTGGTGATGAACGTTCACTTAAGGTTTACGTGCATATACGGAATGAGCAGGTATTCATGTCGACTTTGTGTAGCGATACTTTGTGTGGTGTTGGGTATAAAAGATGTCTTTAGGTCGAGCAGTCCTAGATCTTGTACCTTATTTTGTCTTCATGGTTCTTCAGGGCCTTTATCACCTCTGAGAACTCATCAGAAATGTCCAGTTTGTGGGCATCAAACAGTAATATGATCCGGTCCACTCGCTCCGCAAACCACTCCAGGACAGCCGCAAAGTCATAACCTGAGAAGAGGAAGGGGAGGGGGAGGAAGAGGAGTAGGAGGAAGACAAGGAAAAGGGAGGAACACAAGAGTGGAGACAATCCATGTGAGAGGTTGGGTGTGACGTAAAAGGTGGAATGAAGGTTTCAGATAAGGTGATAGGAGGGTTGTAATAAAAAGAAAAGGTAAGAAAAAGACATTAATTGCGTATTTTTCCTCTCTTTCCTTCTCTAATTTCTTTGCGCCCATACTTTTCGGGTAAAGGTCAGCACAGCAAGTTTGTATGCTGATAATCAACGGTATCTGTTATCAAGGAACAGTGAACATCAACTGAGCTGTTGCAATATTCCCGAGAGAAAACCATTACAATAGCCTCAGGTCATAGAGCGCGCAATAAGAAGGACGCCCATATTACAACATGTTGAGAGAAAAGAATATCTGTTTACTGATGCAGATGGTGTTGCCAAGGTTCAAACTAAGTGGCTTTTAAAAAACTAAATGAGGAAAACAGCTTCATAAATCTTTAACAATTTATTTAACATCACCAAGTAGCAGTTTTGTCTTTAACAACCCTTTATGCTAAATAAGTGCAATGCAATCATTAATGAATTAATGCATGACTGAGTGGATTAATACTTAAATAAATGAATCAATGGCTGAGTCTGTCAGCAGCAGTTCATCATTGACTCCTTTGACTTTCCATCCTGCTCAAGGACTTGTACCTGGAGAAATTCCACAGGATATGAGGAAAACAAAGAACAAAGGGCAGGACGAAAGACTAGTGAGCTAAAATTTACAACCAACACTGAAGGACACATAAGAGATGCAGAGTCAATGGTAAACCTGTTACAGAACAGATTATAGAATAGCAACTAGGATATGCTGCCAGTTAGTAGTGGGTAGTAGTTTTATGTTAATACAGTGAATGTCAAATGGATTTTCTGAAGAGCTATGTTTGCGAAACATTTTCTCCCTTAAACTAAATCTACAGATTTTTACACATTATCATTTTTAATATCTAAAATTCTAAATCTGAGCTGGACTGATGCACTGTTCCTCCTCACAGGGAGGCAATCTTACTATACAGACATAGCTGTGATAAAAATCCCCCTTTTTACATACTCGCTAAAGTGCTGTTATTGCTACTGTGGCTGCACCGCTGCTCCTCCCAGTAGAAGAATAGTTTTCACTCTGGGTGAGTGGTTTAACAACAATAACTGTTCAACGAGACCTCTAACACTCTGATGGTAATGTTGACATGAAGCCTGAAACTGGTCATCTTTCAGAGCAAATTAACGTTGTTGACTATTCAATAATTCATCACTGGGACGTGAGCAAAGGTTTAGCAGTGGTAGCAATAAGCATGTAAAACATGGCAACTGTTTTAGCTGTGTCTTTTTGCCCTGTGTGAGCACAGTTGGGGGGGGGGGGGGGGGGGGCACACAGCTGCTTGAGCAAAGCTATGGAGAGTTAAGAGAGAGATAGATACCTTGATATTTTGAATTTTAATGGCTTGTTCTTCACACAGTGCACTTTTCACATGGTGCGGGGGAAAACAAGACGAAGTCAAAAGCTCTAATATGACCAGCTAAAGGCTGCAGTGTTCATTTCACTGCATAGCATTAAAGAACAAACAAAATCAGATGAGTTTAACTTTACTAATCATAAGGCCTTATCACAGTGTGGATAAAATGTGGCGGAGGTAAGGGGAACAAAAAAAACACTTCAGGGTTTATTTTTTTTGGCTTATGGATACCTATAGTGACTTTTACAAAGATCTGTTTCCTATAACTTAGCAAAGTCATCTTTTAATACAAGATGAAATTTTGGTTTTCAAGCACTGCAGAATACTTTTTTGCTCAGAGCCAAAAACTTTAGCATTCATTTTCTGTGGAACATGAGCATCCCCCAAAAGCATGTCTGGTAATTAAGTGTTGAAATATCTTGTTCTAATAGTTTTTGACAGATTATCCACCGTCACCATTATAAGGCCCTGCCCTTATCTGGACAAGGAAAAGGTTCTACATTTCTAAAAAAGAGAAATTCTCTTATTAGTAGCACCAACAAAATCCTAAATGAAAAAGCAACTGGCTAAATGTGTCCATCAGCTTCCATCAAGACCATGTGATACCTAAAATATCCAATTGGCTACCTAACAAAGTAAACTCAGGGACACAATATATAATTTTATCTTCCCAAAACCATGTGACAAGAGTCTGATGAATTAATCAAAATATCATTTTATTTTGCCTTCTGCAGCTGCTTGATGCCCAGATTTGTTTTCTACAATACCTCCATAAGGACATCTATGTAGGCAGCTATAGCCTGACAACTCCTCATCTGGACACACACACACACACAAATGAATAAAGACATTGATAAAATAATGAAACAGGTTAGACACACAGCATACACATATCACATATACACATGAAACATGAAACATGAATGCACTAACCAAGTAGATGGAAAAGGATGAAAAGAAAATGAATATGAACACACACACAAACACACACAAACACACACACACACACACACACACACACACACACACACACACACACACACACACACACACACACTTTGTCCCCAGAGAAAACACAGCTGTGCTGACTCAGCACAGGTTAAGTTTAGCCTGTATTTTTTGTTATATCTAACAGACAATGGCAGGGTAACACCTCGCTGTGCAGTTTATTTGGCTTGACAACACTTTCAAGGGACACTTGGACCAAAAAAAATAGAAAACACAACAGAGCTGATGTGGTTCTGTTTCAATTAAACTACTTCAAAATATAAACATAGGCTGAAATTGTGTTAGTGCTGACAAGACATTCATTCTCTGTTATTTCTCGATTGAAACGCTGCAGACAACAATGCTCTCATGGCAAAAACGTTTCCACATTCAAGTTCTGAGGAAAATCCAGATCCCTGCAGACCCAACCCTGTTATGAAGTAATGCGTTGAACCCGATGTTCCTTTTTTTTGCTTAGCTTTTGTGTGTTCTTGCATATTTTATCATGCCAACACCCCGAATTTCATGGTGCTGTGCATGCACAACTTTTTGGAGAAATGGAAAAATTGAGATCATAATCTGTTTTGCAATTGAGTGCAGATGATTTATTCTTATAAATCAAGATAATCTAAATTTGTAAATTATTTTTATTCCACTAGGATCTGCTGTGATTGAAATCAGGCCCTTTTAAGACCAAGTAGTAATCTATTTATCCTGTTATTTTATATTGATACAAGCCTCGATATCGTGAGGTGCAAATTATGATAAATGTACTGTGATGACAGTCAATATTACAACCCATCTGGGCCTTACTTGGCATAAGAAAACATTAAACAGTGCAAAGTCACCACTGGTTGTTTTAACTGAGAACAAACAAGAAGGAGGGAATGGACAGAGAAGAAGGGGCAGAGGGGGAAAAGCAAAGAAAGAAATTCAAAGATGGACGGACAAAGATGGAGAGAGGGAATTTGTGAAAGACTAAATTATAGCTGTCTTTTAATTATCTGAGCTTTTTTGTTAACGTTGGCCGTTGGTATGGTAATGCCAGCTTTTAGCTTTAGGAATTCCAGCCATGCCAGACACATGTCAGCCTCAAAGAAAGCTGGGAAGATTTCTCGTAAGCCTTTCTCTCCGAAACTTCTCTTCCCACCGTAGTAGTCTCTCTTCGCATTTTCAGTTCTGCACCATAGCTGGGAGCTGTCCACTACTGGATCAGCTCAACTTAAAATGTACATAAGAAGCGAAACTGAAAAGCATATCTCTTTTATCTTTCAATTTTTCATTGAAGAGCATTTTACTTGCAAAAAAAAAAAAATGTTCAGGTGAACTACAGAAAATTCCCATGGACCGACCTGGGTGTCAAGAGATAAGCACCAATGAAGAAGCAGAATGAAATATACAAATTAACAACTGTTAAAAGTTATTAAAAAAACATCTGTACTTCCCTTGGTTGGCAGTTTGTCCCACAAATACTGAATTTTATTTCCGAGCCAAAGCTAAAACATATGTTACTACTTTGAACTAAATTGCCTCTTAAATCTGCTGCTCTGTTCATTGGGATTATATTATAAATTCAATTCATGAAAATACCTGATCACTGTGATTTTCATGTTTTAAATTCAGTACAGAACTATGCAGTGTGTAAAAATGTAAAAACTGAACTGTGTGCATACATGTGTGCGTGTGAGAGATAGTGTATTCCAAGCTGACCTTTCTGTCACTGCTTCCTGCTCTTTGAAATGACTGAAGCATAATCCTCCTGATAGCTAAAAGCTAAAATAAACACACTCACACGCGTGCGTCCAAAGGAAATGCTGACATTGTTGTTCAGAGTTCAGTGGAACTAAGGGGCTGCAGCTGAATGGGTCCAGTGAACACACAGACACACACACACACACACACAAACTAACAAACAGTGAAAGATAAAAGTGTGAGCCTCTCGAGTGTGGTGTCTTACCTCGACTGATTCTCTGTTTCTCTCCAGACAGAATCCCTGGTGTGTCGATCACACTGATGCTTTCCAGCACTGGGTTCGGCAGCTGGGCACACACAAACCTACACACACACACACACACACACACACACACACACACACACACACACACACACACACACACACACGCGGAGACATAAAAGTATCAGGACAGAAGTGTAAAACATTTTAACAACAAACATCATCCACACCAGACCTCTAACTTTGCCTCCTCTCCTTCTCCTCCTCTATCTCTGCTGCTCTGCCTCTCTTTCTTTCTCCAGCTGAAACAACACGACCAGGTTAGCGGCTGTTCTCACTGTGAACCCCCCTAATCCCCACTGACAGTCAGTGCTGTCTCCTTTCAGCGGTGGTGGGCCCTCACAGTGGGGACACTATCACAAGAGCAAGAATAAAGAGTTTTTTGGCAGTTTTCCCTTTTCCAGAAGGATGACTCTGCAAAGATGACTGCCTGTCTCTCTCTCTCTCTCTCTCTCTCTCACACTCACACTCATATACACACACACACACACGGCCATTAACAGAGGAAAGCCTGACCAGTGAGCAGAGGGAAATTCAATCACACAGGAATGTAGAGCTGTTGTGTGGATTCTCACTCTCACTCTCTTTTTCTTCTCCAATCTCTTCCTAACTTTTTCCTTCTGCATTCATATACTTCACCTTGGTAAAACATTTTGTCTTTTCAGCACACACACCTCCAAAGATGTCTACCAATATCTACCACCAGTCCATCTCAACTCGTATTTTGTGTGTGTGTGTGTGTGTGTGTGTGTGTGTGTGTGTGTGTGTGTGTGTGTGTGTGTGTGTGTGTGTGTGTGTGTGTGTGTGTGTGTGTGTGTGTGTGTGTGTGTGTGTGTGTGTGTGTGTGTGTGTGTGTAAGCGTGTGTGTGTGTGTAAGCGTGTGTGTGTGTGTGTGAGAGAGCATCTACCTGTTGAGGAATGCGTTTCCAAATGCGTTCAGCTTTCTGAAGGGCTTCTTGGGGTCAACCACCAAAGCGTTCCCGGGAATGACTCCCTCTGTGTCGCCGTGCATCACCGCGATGAAGGAATCCGTGGTGGGTTCGGGGCCTATCCGCATTCCAGGAAAATCCTGCTCCAACAGGTAGCTGGAGGTGAGATGGTAAGAGATGGCGTTAAACTAAACAAGACAAGATGCTTCTGATAATCTATACACCGTGTAAGAATAAACCAAGATAAAGGCCTTTTTGTAACGCTGGCGTAATCGTTCCAAAAGATGCTATCTGAGACAGTGAACAATAGTATAGAGGACAATGTGTAGCATAATGAGACATTACAGGAGATTAAAATAAATATTAGCATTTTTAAGTACGTGTGTATTTAACTGAGAAATTGGGGTTAATTGTTATTGTATGAACCAATCATGACAGAAAATAACCATTTCATCAAAGAGGTAATTCTCCACTTCAAAAATTGTGTGTGATTTGTATGCATCCCTCATAACCTTTATATAGTTCATATTACTATTGAATCCCTGAATTCATTTGTAGGCAACAGGACAGATGTGTGCTACATCTGCAGCCCCTTATTTTAAAGAAGTACCACATGCCTTTTCATAGCGATTATGCTGAAAGGAAATTGGTCTGGATGGTAAGGCACAATTCGAAAATACCCAGAAAAGCAGCCTGCCTTGAATTAGAAGCTGCTGGAACAAAGATTAGGGGAGATTTACATCATCAGAGGCTGGATGGCTGCCATTAACTGACTCCAGAATAAACAGAATTGAATTTGTTGTTAACATGGGCCAAGAAAGGTCCCAGTGACGAAGGGTTTTGTGATCAGGTGAGAAAAAGAAAGACAACTTATGTCAAAGTCCCCGAAAACTCCCTTATTCCTCAATCAGCTCCTCACTGTGAGTGTTGGGATCCAACATGAACATCACATTTTATGCCAAAGTCACAATGTGCAGTAAGTGAACATAATGAAGAAGAAAATCTTAATTGATATCTTACAGCACAATATCAAACCTTGAGCACACCGGCACTAGCATTCCCAAAAAAGAAGTCTTTGGTTCAGCTCTTCCTTTTCTGACAAGAAGAATGGTCAGATATATTACCTTGCAACAGGCTTGTTTGCTCACTGATGAGCAGAAACAGCTGACTGGGGTGGAAAGGTTTGAGGGACAGGCAATCACAAGTAGATTTTATGCATGTTTGGTTTTGACTTATTTTTTCAATAGACCTGCAATACATTTCTCAAAGAACTCAGACCTGCGATGGTGTTTTATAGCAACACACAACTCATGTTAACTTCTGACCTCATCTGTAACCATGGCAATACAGCAAAGTTTATACCTCACATGTTTTTGAGTGTGAAAGGTTGAATCCTCAGCTGTTAATTCAGTCACATCGCACATGTTGCAAATGAAGATTAGTGTGTTTCTGTTGAGTTTCACAACCCAAACAGTGTGAACACAGGCCATAAAAAAGAGATTTAGGACCATAAATGTCACGTGTGCATGTGGGATATGTATGCTTTTAACTGCTACCAGATGTAAAGATGGATCTCATATACATCTTCTCCACAAACAGACAGACATACCTTGTCAGAGGAGCCAGCACTGCCTGGTAGAGCCATCTCTCTGCACACGTGTCTGTGTAGTGTGAGTCCTCCTATCTGTCTGTGTGTATGTGTGTGTGTGTGTGTGGGGGTGGGGCTGTTAATATGTCAATCTACCAGATTGTATGTTTGATAGCATAGGCGTACTGTGTACATATATGTGTGGAATTCACACACACATCAGCCCACATGTATAGCATTTCATTTATCATATTCTGTGCAGGGGGAAAAAACCTGAAAATTTCCAGGCACAGACTTCACCAACCCACAGCCTCAACATTACAGTTTGAGGTTAAAAGCCCTGAAGCACCAAACAAATCTACCTATGAGAAAAGAAGACTACAAGGGCGGTCTGAAAAACATTTGTCACTGCAACATTTTTGACTTTATAACATCCTTACTGCACACAAAAGTGTATCCAATCACCTTGAGGGAAAACTTGTACCAGGGACAAAAGTGGAAAATCAATCATTTCATCACAAAAATGAAGACAGGCTCAGATTACTGACCTCTGCCTAACCGCCAAAGAAGATGGACTATATTACCCTCCATCAGCGTCTCTTGTCCTCCATTTTCTCTTTCTTTTAGACAGATATTAATTTACATTTTAAAACATTTAAAATTCACATCAAAAACATCATTATTAGAGCTTCTCTTGTTAAAAGAAATGCACAAACTCCATTTTGTTTTCACAAGAGAAGCACAAGCCCCACAGCACAATTGCACTTGACCTACTGGCAAAGTAGAAAATAGCATTTTCCTGTAGTTAAGGTGAGATTAACAAAACTGGCAGAGCATTCAGCCACATCCTGCACTGCTCCCAGATTCACAGTGAGACCCTGTGATATGAAATGCAAGAGATGCTGTGACTGTAGCAGCTCTGACCGAGGGTTACTCAGCAATTTGTACATTCTTCATCTTACTGTTACACTGTTGGCGGTGAAGGGTCAGGCTGCTGAGTGGTGGGTGTTGTCATCAGTGAAAGGGTAAAACAGAAAGAAAGAGAGAGAGAGGGGATCAGAGACAGAAGAGAGAGAGCAGGGATGTCTGCACTGTCCTGTCTTATAGCAGGAAGTCACTAACAGCATCCTCCCTGCTGTGGCTTTCAACTAATTACCTACAAGGCCCTGCAAGCATGAGTGTTTGTAGATGTGTATGTGTGTATGTGTGTGTGTGTGTGTGTGTGTGTGTGTGTGTGTGTGTGTGTGTGTGTGTGTGTGTGTGTGTGTGTGCGTGTGTGTGTGCGCGTGTGTGTGCGTGCGTGTGTGTCAGAAAGGCAAGATGTCAGCAGAAGTCCTACAGTTCAAAAGAGGCCTATCACCCAGATGCTAAAATCTCTCTCACAACCCCACACACACACACACACACACACACACACACACACACACACACACACACACACACACGCCATAACCAGAATTACTCCAGACCAGCTCTGACTGAATTCTGAATGTAAAACATTTTTTAATCCTAAATAAATTACTGTTGAAAGCAGATTAAACAGCAACAAATTTGAATTTGTATAACCTTAGGCATGCAGTTTGCACCCTTGTGCCAAATACATCCTTGTGCAAAATGACGTCAGATGAGTGTAACATACGAGCAATTGTTCCCAATGTATAAGCTCCAAGAACACACTGATAATACATGCAACATAATATTTGTGTAACAGAGAAAAGAACTAAGCAGAAAAAGTTTCTTTACTTGACTGACCAGAGCCTTTTTTAAAGTATTCACCGCAGCATTTTTGAGAAATTGTTAACTATGGGAGTTTGATTGATTTCCTCAAAGAAAAAGAAACAAGCAAACACTGGTTTTTGCTTAATTTTACAGGGCTACTCTGATGATTCCCCAGACTAAACACACACAGTTCATAAACATTTGTCCTAAGTAAAGAGAACTCTGATCATCCATACACAGACACAAATGCATATACACACACACCTTATCAGAGAAGGCTGCAGTGCCAGGCAGTGCTGCCTCCATATGCATCAAGTCTGTGTGTGTGTGTGTGTGTGTGTGTGTGTGTGTGTGTGTGTGTGTGTGTGTGTGTGTGTGTGTGTGTGTGTGTGGGGTGTGCGTGCGCGTGTGTAATGTAGGTCATATAAACTTTTTATGGATTCAATAAAGCTTGCAGAGGTGTGGCACCAAGCAATTAGGTTGAGTGATTTTGTGTGACTGATGGATGATCTTTTTTCTTCTTCTTCTTCTTTTCAAATAGTGTTTTTTTTTCCATGTCAATTCAATTTTGCTCAAATTAATTTTAATGCACGGCCACTGCACCCCTCTTCACTGCCAAAGTGGAGCGAGGGAAAAAGGCAGTTTGGGTGTGTCAGCCTCTCCCTTTCTATCTTTCTGGTGGCCTCTGACTCTGTGTGATTCCACTTTTCATATGGAGGTTGGTCATATGTGTGTATGACTCTATGTGCTGTGTTCTCACCGTATGAAGCTTGTCTTGCCAGTGGAGTACTGACCCACCAGTAGGACCATGGGCTTGTTGTCAAAGTCAGCATCCTCCAGAGCCGGGGAGTGGAACTCGTGGAACTTGTAGCTTTCCTCCAGCGGCAGGAGTTTGGTTTTGTAAAGCTTCTTCAGTCCTTCGCTGACAGTCTGAAAGACTTCTGGCTCCTTCTTCCTCCTGTCGTCGGTTCCAAGCCAGCTGAACATGGTTGCTGGTTGCTTATTATTAGAATAGTAAAGCCTCCAATATGTAGAACTAGTCAAAGATGCGGTTTGTTGAGCACAAATTTGTGATGTCCTTTAGGGATTAAATATTAGTTTCAATGTCAATCTGAAAGTGAGATTTCACCACATATAAAACAAGATGACCTCCAAATTAAAACTAAAGAGCCAAGAGCTAACTTAATTCAAGGTCCACCTCAAATCAAAAATGGTACATTACATACATAAAAACATTTTTTAATTACTGTTTCCTATTTTAAAAGGCTGTTTTGAGGGAAAAGGGAAAAAAAGTTAATATTTATATTTATAGATGAAATAACAGCAAAAGTCCTGCTTCCCTAAGTGGGTGGTGAGTGGTGTTGTTGTTGATGGTAATATTCAAGTTTGGCCTGATATTATATTAAGCCTATTTAAACTATTTAAGATTTTGTCTCTGGTAGTGCCTACAATTAAAAAAAAAAAAAAAAAAATTGAACTGTTCTATTTATCAGAATTTAAACCTGACCCTTCAAATGCACTCTCATCATCCAGTCCATCGGTCCTCCAAAGTCCAGGCCACTTATGCTCCTGGGCCGGAAAAAAAACACTGCATTCAGGGAGTTTTGTTCTGTTTACCAATTTATATCAGTAAACAAACACTGCCCAGAAAAACCTAGATCATTCTGCTCATGCACAACATCGCGTTACCGCTATTCAATTCCGTCCAAGAGCTAGCGGAGGAATCCCAAAAATGATGCACCGAGCTGCTGTCAGAGCTCAACCACCGTTATTGTTCAACTGCTCCCGCTCTTCAGCCAATAAAACAACCCAAACCTCCTCAGGGTCAAATATTATTGCTGTCGCTTTCTAGTCAAAAAATAAAAGCAACCTGTTTTGCTAGCGCTACGGTTTATTTTCTGTCACTGCACAGCGCTGGATGTAGCAGCAGCTGATGTCCTGCAGCTCAATTTAAATGCCGAGTCGAAGGAAACCCGAGCCTGGCGGAAGTGCCCAACGGCTGGCAGTCCGACCCACCGCGGTCCCGCCCCAGTGATGCGGGAGCTGAAGCCGGGCCGTGCGACGCCATGATGGATGAGGAGAGATGGAGGCGCTGCCGCTGAATGACACCCCGCCACCTAGAGGTTAAGAAATGTAAAAACAAATTCTCTTTCTAAGTGAACAATACTAGTCGTATTTGTTGGTGACAACATTAATTAGTCTCAAATGTATTTGTTTTAATAACCTTTGTCTCTATTCAGCAATTTAGAATAAAAGCAAACAATCACAGAAATGACTATGCAGTAATAGTTATAATATATATAATATATAAGTCTACTTACCTATATAAGTGCCTTAGAAAGTTTTGTCAGCAGATATCAGATGCAAGGTATCAGGGCAGAGTAATTTTAATATGAAGTGTCCTTGCTTTTACTCTCACAGTAAATTTCTTGATGGCTGTTTGCAATTTGACCAGCAGATGTCTCTATTTACTGATTGTTTCAGCTTCTAGAGGCAGGTGTCAGTGATAGAAGTTAAACACAGTACAGAAAGGGGAGCACACAAGTGAATATTTTAAAACTGTAGATTTATCCAGGGAATTTGCAATAGCTGGTAAGGGTACTGAAACTATGAAATACTGATAAAAGTATAAGTGGCCTTTACCTTTGTAAATATAGAACAGAATAGATGAAACAAGTTGACTTTATTCGGTCTTGTGACATACAAAATTATGAAAAAACATATTACTGATTTATTTCCCATAGTAAAACCATTTTAACAAAATACAACATCATGCATGTCATCAAACTTACATTGCAGATAAGGTGTGTGTCAGATTTCCCCTTCCTGTGGCTCTGGATACTTGCAGGTTACCAGTGCACAGGAAGAGATTTTACGGTAGTTTCCATATGAGACTATGAGACAGCACAATGCTGATAACTGGACAGTGTTAGAATACAGCATGTATGTTTACAGAATCCTTCACACATCATTTTGAGTTGTCATGCAGTCATGTAGGCAGAACTACGAACAAAGAGATGTAGAAAGAGGAACAAAATTAACAAGAGACCATAAGTATTTCTTTCTTTGTTACGTGGTGAAACATTATTTGTGCGGCATTCTTCTGAATAACAGAGGTACCAAGCTGAAGTGACAGTATTTACTGTGTTAATCACTTAATATTCTTGATGGTGTGCAGAGGTGATAATAGCAAATAATGAATTCTGATAAATTGTAGGTGAGGCAGCATCAAATATCTTGGCACACTTCTGAACAGGAATATGTTCGCAAAGTTCAGAGTAGGAACCAAAGATAATGAAATAAAATAACATTGACTGATTGAGAGAAGTTTGACACATACTGTGGGCCAGGTAGCTTCCTAATTAATTCAAGAGAGATAAACAAATAAAGAGGAAAGTGATATAGTTCTGTCTTCATCATATACTGAATCAACACAGTAAACATAAAGAAAAACTTACTTTGTCTCTGACCATCAGAATTTCCTTCATACGATTCTGTGATTGTGAATCAGCACAGAACTGACACTACTGAGAAAATGAGGAATACTGTCAAAAATGTATGGACGCTGGTTTTAGAGAACCATGTACGTGTCAGACCACGTCACTGGTCCAGAACAGTCCATTAGTGCTCTGAAGTTTCGTGACCGTGGGTGAACGTGTTTATGTTGCACAGAATTTAAAACACAGAAGAATACAAAGACAAAATAGTAATATATTAATAATTATACAAATAAGAATACAAATAATAGTTTCCCAAAAATTGAGGTGATAATAGTGTGATTACTTCATAATGATTAGTGTGGTTTGTGATAATAAAGCAGCAACATTCAGAGATATAAAAGTAACCCTACTACAGTACTAAGTGCTCCTAAGAATTTGATATTATCACAAATTATTGGGGGTATTTAAAATGTACCCCCAACATAGTATAATATAATCATATTTTTAATTATTTTTATTCTTAATGAAATTCATATCTTTCATGATATGAAATTCAAGTGGATAAGTGAGGAAGAAGAGCATTGTTTTATAATATCGGGGTAAATGTGTTGATGAATATCATCTATTGGTCCAGTGAAATCACCAAATCCCATTTGGTCAAAGTATCATCCGTCTCCGACCCTGTTTCTCCCGTCTCCATCTCTCTAAGTGCCTCGCCTCCTCCTCCTCAGACCCCTGTCTGACAAATACATTTTCCAACTTCAACTCGCTCTTCAGGGCATTCACTTTCTCCTCCTCTCCTGCCATCTTGTATTTACTCCCTTCCTGTCCCTGCTTCAACCCACCCATGGCTCCCTCCTTGTTGAACTTCATCGCCATCTCTGGCAGCAGTAGTTTCTTTGTTTCAGGATCCCAATTAATACAAATACTTCCGTTGTCCTCATCTTCATCGTCTTCTATACCATTTGCTGTAGCTAGATTCAGGACAACACCATAGTCATTTGGTAACAAAACTGATTGGTCTTTGTGGGAGTTGGGGATGTTGTTGATGTTCTGGGAGGCATAAGCAGACATGAGGGCTACTTTCTCACTCTCGCTTCCTTCCTCCTCAATTCCATCTATCTTTCCATCCCTCTCCCCCATTCCTACCTTCTCATTTGTTTGTAGATTTGTTAAAGGAACACAGATGTCAGTTTGGGGTTTTTTGGTAAGAAATAAACCTGGGCACTCTCTGTCCTCCTCTCTGCTCACCTCTCCCTTCGTTGCTCCCTGATAAGAAAGTAACGATCCCTTAATTTGGTTCACCAAAACTGATGCCCACGCCTGCGCCTGTACAAGTGTGCTCACCTCTGTCTGCGCATGTGCCTGTGAGTGTATCGGCATGTGTGTTTGCATGCGTGTGTGGGTTGACTTCTGCGAGAGGTAGGACCTTGCATCAGGAGAGTCAACTCCAGCAGGGTGACCAACCTCAACTATTAATTCTTTCTTCTCATAACTGTTTTCTGCTTTGCATTTCTGGCCTTTACCGTTCAGATTATTCCAATCTTCTCCTCCGTCATTGATTTTAGGAGCTATCCCAACAAGCCCGTAGTCGACGGACAAATCATCAGGCTCTGTGGGTGTTTCAGGCCTCTGGGGGGAATATCTTGGAGGGGGACATGTGATGTGTTTCTTGGGGCATGCAGGGTCTGATATGGCGGTGCCAATGCCTGATGGTGGCTTGTTTTCGATGACACTGATGAGGATGAGGTTGAGCTTCTCAGGAGGGAAAGTCAGAGGAGTAAGGTGAAAAGAAGGTTGTTTCTGGAGATTGAAGGAAAAGGAGTGTGGCATTCAAAGACTGACCATTAAGATTCAAAAAACATTTTTAAAATCGACAGTTCTTGTCTGACATGCCATGCAACAGTCAAATTTGGATTATCTATTTCTCAGATACTCTACCAATTAGACACTAAAATTAAATCAGTTATTTAAGGGTTCCTCCAGTGATTTAATAGTGCAAAAGAAATTGTACAGATATCCTTTTGTTACAAAAGACATTATTTAAGTGTTTTCACAAGTTTCTCTATGACAAGTAATCTGTTCCTCATGCCCTTTAAACACACAATTACCAAAAAGTGAAGAGTCTTATTTGTTGATACCAATATTACATATTTATAGTCAAGCAACTTTTCACAGTGCGAGCGAAAAGTAAACGTTCTACATAGTGCTAGCTCTCTGCTAGTGGAACAGTGGGTGGCTAAAGGTTAAAAATCCAAGTCAACAAATTTCTATTACAATGAGGACAAAAGTTAGACAATAAAATAGTTCACTTGCCAGTGTGTGTGTTAGTGCATGTGTGTGTTTACATTACCAGTGTATGTGGGCTCTCCTGTCCTTTCCCCATCAGGTAGTTACGGAGAAAGTAGCCAACCACTACGAGCACACATATGCACAAAGATGGAACAACAATACCCCAAACCGCCCGCTGCAGCTGCTCAGTCACGGGGTCTGGAAGGAGACGGGAATCAGGAATGTGTCACACAAACACACACACACATACATACGTACATGGGTGTAAAGGTTCATGTAGGGAATACACCTTCCAAACCACATCGGGATTCACCGTAGAAAATTTAAAACGTCCTAATATCAAGCCGAAAGCAACACTATTATCTTTATTGCCGCTTTGTAAATGTCCAAACTCATACACAAATACTTCTCAGGTGCAACGAACATGTTTAGTCACATTCCTTTCTACCTGTCAAACAGATAGCAACATATTCTCCCTACCTTTAGGCGTGGTTATGCAGTGCCATGCGGAGGATTGGCATAGGATGGGCATGGAGACCAAACTTGCCTTGGCACGGAAGCAGTACTCTGTTTCATGCGCCATCCGCTGATACTTGTATGGACTAGAGACCACTGGGAAATGATGCTAAATAAACACATACAAGCACACAAATATCATATAAATCCTTAACTGGTTCAGTGGTACAGATGAACATGAGAGCTTGATTTCATGCCCAGTCCGTGCCAGGAGGGTGGGCAAAGCTAGGATTTTTATATATTTCTACTCACCGTCTGGTCACGATGGGAATTGTGGATGAAGAGGCTGTAAGTCATTTGGGGGTATAATGTTGCCATGGGAATGACTGGGGTGTGGTTGTTAGGCTGATATCTCACAGGTCCCTTCAGAGTGATGATGGCATTATTGTCCTCTACTTCCACAGTAACCAGCGGTGGACCAAAACTAGCTGTACAGGTAGACAAAACAAATTTCTTTTGGTAGATGTAAAAATATTTTGAGTTGATATGTCAATTCTGAGTTATCAAAAAGTTTGAATGTCACTTTAACTTACTGTCCGTCTTCGGATCGAATCTCCTCTCTGTCAAGGTCCATTTGGAAGATCCTTTCCTGCCCACAGCACGAACTCTGGCGTAGTATCCCTGCTCCTGATCCCAAGTCTCACTGCTCAGATCGCACCATCTCCGCACTATATCAGTGCACTGGTGCACCGCCCTCCAGTGCACCCGTTTTCCTTTACTTCCTTTCACGCTATGCCCGTAGCTGGGAAAGACAGAGTAGGCCCACACATATAAGAGGATGGCTGTCCTGAATCCCTGCACAAGCTGGGATACCAACAACCAGTTTATTCAATGCCCCCTCACGCAAGGAACCTCGGGTTATATAGGCTGTTTGTAAGATCAAGTTATGTTTTTTGCTCTTTGTCTGTAAATTGCTGAAGACAGCCTATATAAGAACATTATCTTCCACTTTAACCAGGTAAAGCCAAAGATAGTTACATTATGGCCAATGCACCATAAAGGAAATAACTTTATAATAACTTTAAATTTAAACTTACATTGCATACTGCACTGTAAAGTGTGTGTCTACAGGTGTGCCATTTCCTGGTGACCACTGCACTACATTCATGAGATTCACTGAGGAGAAGTTGACGTTGATGGGGCTGGGAGGAGAGGAGGAGACTGAGGAGAAACATAACAAGTTTGAGAGTAGATGAGACACGTCACATACATTTAACATGAACTCAGGTTTGTCACTATAATGTCTAGTAGTTTCAGGTTGTGCAATACACAAATCCCCCCATTTCTCCATCTTGCAGGCTGTTTAACCGATCCTTAAACTTCCTCTTGTGTTTATAGTACCAATAAAATAATACCTCTAGTAAATACATCACATAAAAAGTAATGGGCTATAACCAAACTTTGGCCTAACACACAGAATGTAGAAGTATTGTTTTGCTTCGACTCAATTCGCTTGTTATTAAAAACATTACATTGGACAGTTATACACAACAAAATTTACAAAAATGTCAGTTGAATTGAATTAAGTTCTCTAACAACATAATATAATATAAACTATTTCTGCACAGGACACATACTGATGAAAGTGAGTGGTTCATAAGTTACAGAACTGAACTGAAGCCTGTAATTGCTTGAATGTGAAGTAGAGCGCCATATGAATGCCAAGAACACAACAAAATGACTGGCCGGTGACCAATTTTTTAGCCTTGACACTTATGTGCACAGTGAAATTTGCTAGTTTGATACTTGAAGTTTACCTAGAGTGAAGTTTTTATAATTATGCCTGCTTGGGCTTTGAGGACACCATAAATAAGTTGATTTGTGTACAACATTTGCATAATGGTTCCAATGCAGGTTGGAATAATTCAACAGTTTGTATTACTACATTTCGATAAATATCATAAAACTTATCAGATTTGAACCTCACTCTGATAACGATTGATTAATCTGCAGCACATTTGACTTTGATGTCATATTCAAAACAGTAGTTTCCTTCATTAATCACTGCGGTGATGACTTTGTCTTTTTACCCCACACACACGCGCATGCGCACACACACACACGGTTTCCTTACTCATTAATAGAAACAAAATAGCCTGAAGTTGCCCACTAAACTGTAATGTATGCAAATGTAGCAGCTGCTACTGGGGAATAGGTCTGACGTACCCAGTAAGAATAGAAAACAACAATCACGCTGTAAGTTTAATGCTGTCATACCTGTGCGGTGAAGAACCCCCAGGTTCAGAAAAATGAACACTATCCACATCTCTGTACGGAGCGGTCATGTCTTCACAACATTTTCCGCCTGCGGTAGCTCCGCAGCCACTCAACCGGCCGGACAACGTCTCCTTCGGCAGTAATCTCCACCTGTCCGCAGCGAGATGTTTCTCCACACGATTAAAGAAATGGAAAGGAAGGAGAAAGTTAAAAAAAAAAAAAAAGGTTTATGTCCGAGATCTGTGACCAACTAACCGGTAAACCGTCGATGATTTTCTGTTTAGTGTAACAATTCCCGTGCCTCAGGTTTCCGTCATGAGGAAGGAATGTGACCTCACTTGTTTGTGAACATTACACCTGTACAGGTACCGCGAGCGCGCGCGCGCGTGTGTGTGTGTGTGTGTGTGTGTGTGTGAAGGCGGCGGTGGTGACAGGTTGTAAAGAACAATGACACTACAAAGCTAAAACTGATAGCCTACGTGAAGTAGGAGCACACTGAGTAAACACTCACCAGGTAAAATGGCATCTGTATTTTTTGTATTATTATTGCTGATTAATAACCAACATGTAAGCAGTGTAGCTGGTTTAAGTGGAGCTATACCCTAGAGCGAATGTGTCTTTTTAAGAAACACCCCAGAGTTTTGGGTCTCTAGGGTCAAAATATGATTTCCCCAAAAGCCCCCCAGAACCCAACTTCCCCACAGGCTCAAATCACCCCTGCAGTGTCCTACAGTAAACGTAGCAGGAAATGGATCCCAAATAGTGTCAAGAATAATAACATTATTACAACAGAAAATAGAGCTAATGTAATAAAACAAATGCCCCACAGTTGATTGAGACACCTTGCTTTGGTCGACCCTGTGGTGTGCTCAAGATTAAAAAAATGAAATAAAGGAATGAAAATCACATAGTGAGTTCAGTGCAGTAATTTCAAGAAATATCAAACCTGAACATCATCCATATCAAAAGTCCTCCAAAGTCAAAGAGACAAGATCAGAACAATGTTTCTGTGAACATGAATGTGAAATTAAAGAAAAAGTAGCCCACAATCCAACAGCTTTCTGTACTCCAACATGCATTACAGCTTTGAATACAGTTGGAAGTGAAATTGCCCCAATGATAAATGTCATCTATGGTTCTGTTTCCATCTGTCTTTCATCCACGTGGGCCTGGGATGTGTAAGTATACAGTAACACGAGATACTGATTGGGGGTCAGACCAGGAAACATTGTGTCAAATCTGTTTACTTCGTGTTACCAATAAAATATGTTGTTTTTCTGTGCTTGACCTTATTCAGTGCTTTCACTATAACCTCATTAGTTAGTTGTAAAATACAATGAGGAGCTTTTGTTAGAACCTTGATGATCTGGAACTCACGATGAGAACGTTCTGTGACATCATGACTGTAGAACTCTGACATCATAACATTCACTGGAACCTGCACCTGCAGAGACTCTCCATTTCCATCCAGCACCCTGAACTGAGCACCGTCTCTGCCTTCAACACAAACCTTTTGTAAACCATTTGTAAAACTTATCTATTGTATATCTTTGTCTCAATATCTCTGTCTCCTCATTATAACGTGAACAATTACATCAGACACGTCTTCAGCTCTACAGCACAGTTTCAAGTCCAACTTCTTCTGTGAAACACAAACTGCTCTTTGTCACTTTCAAGGCTCTTCTCTGAGCTGAGATGAACCGACAAAGAAAACAGGTAAGATTTCTCGTTTGTCAACAATTTGTCATAGCCGGAAGGCCCCGTTAAGAAATACAGTATGTTGAATTTCTTTTTTTTTGTTTAAAATATAACTATGATAGGATGATTTTATGATTCCAGTAAGGTTTCTTGAACAGAGAAGTGCCATGTTTTTTCTCTCAAAATGCCAAAACAGATGAGACAGATAGATACTCCTCCTCAGTGTCTCTAATCAGTGGATTAAAAATTGAAAAAAGAACATAACTAACCAAGCGAGTATGGAAAATTAGGTTCAAATTAGGTTTATATTGCATTTTATTTTAATCAAATTTGAATTAACATTTGAATATTATATATGGCGGGGTGTGAGCTGTGTTTGCACGTTGTCCTGTCCCTAGGCTAATGTAGATTCAACTGTATAAATAAGTGTACTGGTTGTACGAAGCTGTGACAAGAGTCTTAAACATGAACTACATATATGTTTCTATTTTTCCAAAGCAGTTTGGTGCTGCCCTGTACAGCCCAGCTCAGTACTGGCCACCTGCAGTGCAGCTGCACATTGAGCAGCAAAATGCAATAGTACAAGGCCTCAGAGACGCCCTGCTCTCTGCAATCAATGAGATCAAGTCTCTAAAGGAGGAGAACACATCTCTGAAGGACAAAATGGACCTGCAGCAAAATGAATGGAGGCAGGTGGAGAGCCAGCTTCAAGAGGAGCTTCGTCAGAAAGACGAGCTCCTCAAAAGAACCATCAAGAAAAGGCAGGCTCGCACAAAGGCCCACGCTGACGTCCTGGCCCTGCTCAGTCAGAAAGAGGCTGAGATGGACAGCAGAAAGGAGGAGTGGAAGGCCAGGTGTGGAGCACTGGAGGTGAGCCTGCAGGAGCGGGTTCAGAGAGAGGAGGACTGGAGCAGGAAAGTGGAGGAGGCAGAGCTGGAGGAGAAACTGGCTCAGAAGGAACAGGAGGAGAGAAACATTAAAAATGAGGAGGAGGACAAGAATCAAAAGGACAAAATGATCCTGCAGCAAAGTGAATGGAGGCAGGTGAAGAGCCAGCACCAAGAGGAGCTCAGTCAGAAAGACAAGCTACTCAAAAGGAGCATCAAGAAAAGGCAGGCTCGCACAAAGGCCCACATTGACGTCCTGGCCTTGCTCGCCCACAAAGAGGCTGAGCTGGAGAGCAGAGAGGAGGAGTGGAAGGCCAGGTGTGGAGCACTGGAGATGAGCCTGCAGGAGCTGGTTCAGAGAGAGGAGGACTGGAGCAGGAAAGTGGAGGAGGCAGAGCTGGTGGAGAAACTGGCTCGGAAGGAATGGGAGGAGAAAATTATTAAGAACAAGGATGAGGAGAATAAGAGTCAGAAGGAACATGGGGAGAGAAACGTTCAAAAGGAAGCAAAGAACAAGAACTGATGATGAACTAATGACTGAGAGAAAAGAGAATAAGCAAAAGAAGAAGAGGGGGGAGAAAGAGAAGAACAGGGGTAAGCTACAGCGCAACATCCCTCTTCCTGATCACCCCACCCGGTTTCCCCTTTCTCCCTTCTTACCCACTCCCCACTTCCCCATTCCCCAACCCTTGTGCATATATTCCTTATTGTAAATATGTACATATGTAAATATAGTTCTGTGTGAGTTCTTCACATCTGCCTGTGTTTGTCTTTCTGAATACAGATACAGGATTCATGGCTCTTATCGAGTACTGCAGTGTCACAGTATTTGTTTAGGAGGAGCAGATCAGATTACATTTTCATTTTCCTGTCCACATACTTTTGATTATTTTTGGTTTGGGCTAATGTATAATGTTGCTCTACATCTGCTGGATGTGTGAACAGTGTTACGGAGTCGTGAACTACATGTTATTAAACTAGCAGTATAATCAAATGATAAATGAACCTCCTCAAACACCATGGACGTATTTAAGTAGTTATTGTGGGCTAAACTGTGGGCTTTGACTTGAGGCCCGTTTTTTTCAGCCCATGTTTGTTTACATTATGGAAAAAGGAGTGTACTGAATTATCTATTTTAAGTTCATTGGATGACAACTATCACTGGAGTACTGACTGATGAACTTCTTTTTTCTCTGATTTCTAAACAGATTTACCACACCAGCTCTCTACCACACCTTAATAACAATTAATTTAACTGATTTTTAAATGCAATATACAGTACAAAACATGACAAACAGACAACAACAAGAGTGCTTTGACACACCCCTATAGTGGCATCTGGTGGCCAACCTGTGCCACCACTGCCATTAGCCTATCTGCAATTCAGAAATTATAGCTCATAGGTCAGACTTTTGTTGTCATGCCAATAACAATCACTATGATATTTGTGAAAGCTGTAATTATCACACATATAATTATAGAGGCAGAGCCGCCGGAAACATACAATGATGATTAACTGAAGCGGAACTGTGCGTATTCCGTCTCTGATGTATCTCCGGATTGTTTTTGATGTTGCGCCTCCCACGACGTATTCACTCCGGTGCCTGTTAGCATTTAGCTTGCTGACAGGATTGTCTGCACTCACTGAAAGCGCTAACTGGACGTATTTTTATGATGCTTCGCTAAATATTGACTCAATTTTGATGCAGATATGGCGCTTTCTATGGAGACGCAGCTCCAGAGCATCTTTGAAGATGTTGTGGTAATTTGCAGCTTTATGAACTGGTTTTAAAGCTAACACTTGTTAGCATCTCAGACAGCGTTAGCCTTTTCCACTAACTGATGCTGGTTTTGCAGATAAATCATTCTAACAGGATTTTCAAGATAGAGTTTGTTTATATTTACATTACTTTTTCCAGCTAGCTAAAGCTGTAGCAGCTGAGCTTGTAATGTTAGCCTAACGTCAATAACGGTAGGCTAACATTTCTAAACAATGGAGGCTTAAGAAAATTGTGTTCACAAGCTCTTGAAATTAATGCATGAATTCAAGTTTGTAATCGTCATTCATTACACATTTTTAATGCGTTGACCTGCCTATTTACCTTTACAATGTATCCAATAGAAATAGTAATGACATGTTGCATATGAAATATTATTTCACTTTTCCAGCCAATTGTGGAATTTGTTGTGATTTTCACTGACTGTTATGTGTGCATCCATTCTCATCTTTTAATACTAATGTATTTAATATTAACCCAGCTTTAATGTATTATGGTATTTTTACTTGCCTGCCTTGACAGTGAAAAGTAGCATTGAGAAGGGCTAATAGCATTAGATAAAGGAAGTAGTATTCCCCCTACATACGGCTATATTTGAATATCATGTACTAACGGTACTGTATCTGCATTTAAACCCCACAAGCTCTATTTAATAAGCTCTGCTGAGGTTACATATGAAGCCTGATACACTGTGTATTTATTCATTTATTTATTTTTTGGGCGACTGGTGGACTCCACTAAAGTCAACTTCTGTTCTCTCTTTTTTCTTTCTTTTCTCCTCCTGTTTTTAATTCTTCTGTTTAACTTATTGCAACTATATTTCTAAACCTCATTTACTGCAAGTCCAAAATGCCCTTCAATCAGATTTCAGTGCCCTACAAAATGTGCAACAATGGTACAAGGGCTGAAAAATTCATTGAAATATCATCAAAATCACATTTTTTTTGGATAAAGGTCCTATGTGTCACAACATACCATAAATGAAGCACTGTGGTGCTACAGAGATGCCCCGACCTACAAATCATATTCTCTAAATGTAAAGGAACATGCTTTGTGTACATGTTTCAGATTATGGGATTATTTTCAGATTATATATATGTATATATATATATATATATATATATAAATTTGTGTGTTGATTGTTTAAACTGTGGTGTATCTGTTGATATTGTTGGTTGCTATTTTGTTTTTGTCTTTCCTTTTACTTTAAAGTCTCTGTTTAGTTTTTAGTTTTTCATTTTTGTTCGCATTGTATTTTAAGACCTCTTGTAAATGAGATGATTCATCTCAAGGATGACCATCATCATTACTAAGGTTATTATGATCGGTAAGAAAGGTGAAACTAAAGAAAAAATCGAAGGAATTGAAACATTTTTAATTAAACATTTTTCTCCTTTTTTCTCCTCTTAGAAAACTGAGATGATAGAAGAGGCCTTTGCCGGGTAAGATGACTCTAAACAAACAGACACACCCCTTCTGATGTACTGTTATCATTTAATTAAATCAGGTTTTCACTTGTTTAAGAAGGCATGATAATAGTTTGTCTTATTCTGGCACTTCCATTTCAGTAGTTCAATTAGCAGAAAGACCAATGAAATATTAGAATGCAAATGTATAATGCCTTTTATTGTCTTATCCATTGAATATGTTGTGCCTTAGGATGTTTATGGACACTCCAGAGGATGAGAGGACTAAACTGATCAGTTGTCTTGGAGCCTTCAGACAATACTGGGGAACACTACCACAGGTCCCTGCACACTCAGAAACAAACACATGTTGGTATATTGAATAATTAGCTGAATTTTCTTTAGTAACTTTCTCCATGTCTCTCTGCAGGAGTCTCATGAACAGTGCGTACAATGGATAGTGCGGTTTATACACAGCCAGCACAGTCCCAAGAGAATCTCTTTCCTCTATGACTGTCTTGCAATGGCTGTGGAGACAAACCTGTTACCGCCAAGGTACAGACAGTCACACACACTTACTTACAAATGAATACAGATATATATCTATTAATTAACACTCTGGGGCTAGACAAATTGAGTTGAGTCTATAATTATTGAGTTAATTTGTTGAGATTTACTTAGGTTTTTGCTTAGGCCCAATCACTGTCAGCTACTGCCTCAAGATATAATTAAGACAGACGAATGATCCTTATGGTTTATGATAATTCCAAAATTGAAAGGATTACTGTTCATTTATATGATAAATTCAGTCTCATTAACACGTGTCTCTCATTAATCTGATTCTGTTTAACACAAACACATTGTGTGTTGGACCTCTTATCATCATTTGTCTAATGAATCTCTGTGTCTGTCTCTAGGATGGTGTGTGTAGCTCTGATAAGCTCTGAGAGTCTAGAGTGGGACAGGACTCAGTTGTGGGCATTAACTTTCAAACTGATCCGCAAGATCATCGGAGGGGTGGACTACAAGGTCTCTGACACACACACACACACACATACACACTCACACTCACACATACAAGCACAGCTGAGCCATCATTCCTCGTGTAATCATTGCAATTTTTTTTTTTTTTTTAATATATATATGATTTTTTTGACACTGTTAGAACATCAGCCTCGAAATGGTTTTCAGTGTTCATGTAGCTGAACATTTCTCCTGAAATGCTGTCAGCTGGAGGTCATGCTGACACTACAAGAGGTCACTTGCCAGATACAACAGACTTTGTTGACTCTATTTGGAGACTCTTGTTGACAGAGAGAACAGGCCTGCGGCAGGAAATTCCAAACCATATCAAACGATGGGAAGTGTTATAAGATGTTACAAATTAATCTAAAAATTCCAGTATGTTTTCTAGAGACTTGCTGGCATTATCGGGTATCACAAAAAATGTCAGTTTTCTCCAGCATGTTGAGCTTTTGGATCAGACATGTGTTAAAACTGAGGTCGTAAATCACTGATTAGTCTTAATCTTAAAGTGTGTGTATCTTTGTGTTTCAGGGTGTCCGGGACCTGTTGAAAGCTGTCCTGGATAAAATTCAGACCATTCCTACCACTGTCAGCTCAGCAATAGTCCAGCAGCTCCTGGCTGCCAGAGAGGTTATTCCTTTTAACCTGTTATTCCATCTTTTACTTTTTGAATTTAATTAATTGGAATTTCTTTGTATTTAATTGCTTGTTAGAATTATTTTCTATAAGCACACAACATCTAGCAGTTTAATGTTTTATTTTGTTTCAATATTTGTGTGTATTTTAGGTAGTAGAGTATATCCTGGACAGAAATGCCTGCCTCCTGCCAGCCTACTTTGCCATTACAGAAATCAGAAAACTGTATCCAGAGGGACAGTTGTCACACTGGGTAAGTGTATGTTCCTTGTGTGTTTTCTCTGCAGCTACTGTATATGTGTATATCTAACACTCTTTCTCTCTTATTGTGTCTTCTGTCCATTTGTTTTGTCTCTCCAATTTGCAGCTTCTAGGCAGTTTGATATCAGATTTTGTGGACAGTTTCAGACCCACAGCAAGAATCAACTCTATCTGTGGTAAGAAGCACATAAACACACACACACACACACACACACTCTCTCACACACACACACACACACACACACACACACACACACACACACACACACACACACACACACATACACACACTGGATCCTTACAGAATATTGATCAAAAAGAGCAAGATCTCAGAGTTCTGTGGTTCTCAAGGGTTCTTGTTTTTTCTGATTGTTTCTCCTTTTCATGCTTTAATGAAGTCCATTCCTTTTTTAAACCAACATATAATCTAAAGGGGAAAAGCAGTAGAAAATAAGTGACTAAAATAAACAACTATAAAGACACAAGAATAGATTTAGGCAGTTTCTACTGAGTGCTCTGTGGCTAACTCCACTCCTACATGTATACCACATGCCACAGATTTATGAATTGTTCTCACATTAAGTACATAATACAGATCATGTATGTGATGTGTGTGTCTGCAGGACGATGCAGCCTTTTACCAGTAGTGAATAACAGCGGGGCGATCTGTAACTCCTGGAAATTAGACCCCACTACTCTCCGCTTCCCCCTGAGAGGCATGCTGCCCTTTGACAAGGTAACATTTGTTCTTACGCACACTTCACACACCAATGCACACATTCCCAGAAGCAGTAATAATGTGTTTTTTTTTGTTTTGTTTTTTGGGCTCTAGGACCTGTTTGAACCACAGACAGGTTTGCTGCGCTATGTGCTTGAACAGCCGTACTCAAGAGAGATGGTGTGCAACATGTTAGGACTCAACAAACAGGTAAAACATCCTCTCCTTCTACTTCTGCTCCTTTGCTTCCACAGCATACCAGGGCCTCCGCCTGCCGTCACTTTTCCTTTCCCTTTCACTCTCTTTACCGACTCTCCCCTTTCTTTATCATTTTTGCCATCCCATTCTCTGCTCCTGCTGTTCCCAACACCTCTTCCTCCTTTTTTATTCTTGTCTCCTCTGCTGCTCCCAGTCTGTTGTTCTTTTTTCTCTCTACCTCATCCGGCTCATGTCTTAGTTTGCTGTTTCTCTTCATCTTTACTTGTGTCTTTCCTTTTTTATTTCTCCTCTTCTCCTCACCTTTTTCTCCCTTGAACCCCTCTCCTTCCTTGTTACCCTAGTAACACAGCTATAAAGACCATATGTAAAGCAAGCCAATGCTGTGAGCTTGACCCATAATGCACTGGTGTTAGTTTGCCCTGTTGGGTTCATGCAGTTTCAACTCAGCCCATCTCATCGACATCAACACATTTTGACTAGTTACTGTTGTGTCCAGACAGTTTGTTGCTAACAGAAAGCAATAATTAATGCTGTATATTGGATTTTCTTCATATTTTAACCATGGACAAATAAACCAGAAGCTGGTTTGCATGTTTGAATTGGCTGAGTTGATCCTAACTGTGCTGAACGGACAGTGAACAACCTAGCTCCTTAGTCACCACTTTCTCTCTCTGTCTCTCCTTTTTCCCCCTCTCTGTTTCTTTCTCCCTCTGTCTTTGTTTCTCTCTCTTTTCTCCTCTGGTTGTGTGTTGTGTTTGTCTGTCTCTCTGCCATGCGCTCTCTAGACTCTGAACATTGCCCAGGTATGTCGTTGTTCCTCTTCCTGGTCACCTGACCTACCAGCTAACCAGCCCATTGGACGCTTAGCTTTTTAGGCACACTGATGTCTTAGAAGTGGGAAGGTGGACAAGAAAAAAAAAAAGTTGAAATGGAGTAAAGGGAAATGCCACAGAGCTTGAAATGATCACAGCAGGGCTTCTTAGAGATATACCGAATAGAAAGAGAGATGTGGCCGTATAAAGACACAGACAGATAAACAGGTAGATAAAAGTATGATAGACAGGCAGCAGATATTAAATTATGTTGTACAACTCTGGATTAATTGAACTAGCTGACACTGTGGATTCACTGGACTGCTCTTTTGTTTGTATTTAGTCTCAGCCATTTTACACAGTCTGTGGTTCCATCTGATAACCTGACATTAAGTGTTTCTGACTTTAACCCCTGCTGTTGACATTTCAAGTCCTGCTGCACTGCATGTGTGGATGTAGTCTGGTCTGTGCCTGTTGTTGGCGAGGTCCTCTCGTGTCTGACCCAATGCTGCTACTTTGTTGCACTGACCTGGGCAAAACTACACTATTTTGACTAAGTGGTGGTCTTCATTTGGGCATTATTATATGTTTTTATTATAATTGTTGTGTAATCATATTAATTAGCTGAAAACAGTCTGGCAAATCAAGACACTTAACAGCTATCTTGCCAGCCTACCATATAACAAAATTGTATAATGTAAGTATAGTGTAATAAGCTAGACAGTAGTAGCAGGAAGATTGTGCACCACTTACAGCAAAGACAAATATTAGAAAGTCTACAGGTCAATTAATTATTATTGAATTATTCATTAATTTTTCGGTATGCACAGGACAGGTTGGTTGGATTTTGGTTTTACATAGCACTAAACTATGATGAGTTGAATTACAGTCTGCATTTGCAGTTGATGGATCTTAAAAATGACTTTGTCTCACTGACATGTCTTCTACTTTCAGTCCAAACTAACTTTTGATGCTTTATTGTTGCAAGACATTAGCAAACCTAATAAACTAATGCAAATTGTGTGATCCAAAATGATCAACGATTGTAATTTGTAATAGTCATGCTCTGCTAATGCTGCTCCTTTATAAACTGACTTATTCTCCAAAGAAAACCTCTTGGTTACTGATAGGTTGATGTTTGTAGTATTAAAAAGTTTCAAGCTTTGATCACAGCAAATGAATAAAAATAAAAAGAAGACATGGAAAGTGTGATTCACAAAGCCAAATCCTCCTCACAGTGAGTTTTCACTCAGTTTTGTTGTATTTTAAGTGTTTGAGCAGTGTTTTGCCCAGGTCGGCTGATGAGTGACTCTGATTGGCTGTCTGACTGGATGAGTGAACTCTGACGTGTGTTGCATGATGTTCACTGGTTAATGATGCGCATTAATGAAAGACGACAATAGTTGTTTGGGGTTTATTTCAGTTTGTACCTTGATGATTGTTAGTGAGCCACTTCGTCAACTTCAAGTAGCTTCCAGTGAGACTGAAAATGTGAGGGAGACTTGTTTTTTTTGTGGATAATATTATGTCCATCACAAAAGCTCCTCTTATGGTGATAAATAGGATAAGATGTTGAAATGAATGCTAATGAAAAGTGCTTAACCTGCAGGTTAATAGCCAAGGATATTTCCTCAAAAACTGTGGCATAGCAAACGCAGCAATAATCGACTTACATGTCATGTTGCTCTCTGAATTTTGTATCAATAGTTCACAGACCAAAATTATACAGTTCATCCAGACACCCAGATATTATCCAAAATGTAATTACACATTTGTCATGATGACCTGACAAGGTATACTAAGCTCTAGCCTTGCCTCTGTTACCAGAACTGTGAAATTCAAAACACAAGAGTCAGACATTGACTGTCAGTGGCAGACAGTTGGCCATGTTTACTTGCTTTACAAGCAATTACCAGCAGTGATTACAACTGGTGGCTGACTGAAAATCAAGTAGAGAAAAATGATTAATTGTGGAGAAAGTTACACTTAAATTGTATTTGACGCAGATGCGGTCCTGTGTTTTTAGCTTGTTAGGGGTTAGAATAAACAAAGTTGCCATTGGTTGGGATGTTGGTAGATGATAGGTGAGATTATAGACCTGCCACCGGTGTGGTTTTTGTTGGCAGGACACTGGTGTTTGGACATAACTAGGTAAGCTGTTTGGCTCATAGTAGATGTGGACCCTTCTCTCTTTCTCTCCATCTCTCTCTCTGACCTTCTCTCTCTTTCTGTGTGTGTTTTGGGGCAGGGGAAGAGACGTGACGTCAGCTTCACAGCTCCTCTTTGTCTTTCCAAGCACATCACTTCCCCACCTTCCCAAACCCTGTTAGCCTGCATGCGGGAATGTGTTGCACTGTTTGGTTCAGTTTGGTGTTTAGTGCTATGTCTTGCTGTTCTGTGCCATGTTGTACTGCGCTGTGCTGTGCTGTGCCTGTGCTGTGCTGTGCTGTGCTGTGCTGTGCTGTTCAGTTCCTTGCTATGCTGTGTCCCAGTTGAATGAAAAGGGCTTTGTTAAGTCCTGAAGTGCAGAGATCCTCACTCCTGCTCTGTCACTACTGGGTGAAGTTACTTTCTCCATGAAATTCAATAATTGCGATGCATAGAGCTTCAATCCAGTATTGGTTTATAGTACCATGTCTACACAGTCTTCCACATTGTATGCCAACTCTAGCCCACACAGAAGAATGTACTCGGTCCACAGTCGAACATGGACTGTGTTAACTGTACTACATGGCCTTGGGGCTTTGAAATCTTGTTAACGTAACTCCCCCGCCTCCCCCTCTCTCCAGCTATTTTTCTGACTTTCTCTTGATTCCCTTCCCCTCTTTCCTTTCGCCTCCTGTCTTTCATTGAAAGTCCCCTGTACACATGAAACTCACAACATTGCTGGTTCAGTTGCCCCTGTGACGTTCACATATCATACAGTTCTATTCTATATGGAAACATGTTGTTTCTGCATGATATGATAATTCCAGAAAACCAGGTTATACTTCCCACAAGACCTCAGCTGAGCTCAGTTTTACTTTTGTGTTATAATATATTGGCATTAATACTGTCTTTATTTATTAAAGGACAATCCAATGAATCAACATAAATAACTAAATAAATGTGCTGTTGTTCACCACCAAGCTAGTTTTCAACTGCAGTCCTTTGGCGAGATGTTCTAAAAACAGTTACCTCCTTGCAATGTCAAAGTTTAGACAAGATTTGACTTGCCTAGATTGTGGGTGTAATGCTGATTGGCAATTACCCATAAGCACGTGAAATTTCTTTTCTGATTGATTCGCTCATTCTATGTAAAACCTTCAAAATAGAGAGCTGCAACCTTTTACATGCCCTGGAGCTGTAGCAGAGGATTTGATGGAGATCTTACTTGGTCCAAATCACAATGAGGTAGAGTTGTTCTGATACCGATACTAGTTCTGTAAATGCCTCCGATACTGCCTAAAATATGATATCAGGTATCGGCAAGTACTCAAGTCTATGTACAAATCTGATACCCGCAATATATTAGTGTAGGAAGTGTTATTTGTTTTTTTATGATTGACATTATTTGGATAATATAAGCAAGATTTATTGTATTCATGCATCTGTTCATGTTTTACAAATGGTTTAACCTGAGCAATACTGCACAACAATGACAGCAATTATATCACATCCATACAGGGTTAGCAGTATACAGCTGTCAATTTTTTTTTAACACAATGGTATCTGATCAGTACTCGGACAGATACACAAGTTCAGGTAGAGGAATTGGTATCGGGAAAGAAAAAAATGGTATCAGAAAATCTCTACAATGAGGCAAATTCCTGGAGCTATATGGAGACATAAGTTTAGCTCCCACTCGTCCATAATAAGATCACAGGAAGATACCAGAACATCTGGATATGAAGGTAAATGGAGATGGGGTCAGAGGAAGGTTTACCCAGCTGACAGAGGCAGGAAGGAGATGCAGTCCTGCATGCAAGGGATGGGAAGAGGTTTTATAAGTCAATTTGACTGCTCGACCATCTATTAGCATTAAACTTTGTATGTGAAGTATATTGATGATAACCTTCCTATCATTCTTTCTTCCCTCTGTCTTTACGTGTTTCCTTCACCCCTCTTTCTTTCTTGGACGTCTTTCCTCCCTTTTCTCTGTTTAACCTCCTCTCTCTCCTGCCCACTGTTCTCTTTATCCTTTAACACTCCCCTCCTCCCCTGACAGCATAAGCAGCGTTGCCCGGTGCTAGAGGAGCAGCTGGTGGACCTGGTGGTGTACGCCATGGAGCGCTCTGAGACTGAGGAACACTTTGACGCCGACATCGGAGGAACTAGCCAGCTACTGTGGCAGCACCTCTCCTCTCAGCTCATCTTCTTTGTGCTGTTTCAGTTTGCAAGTTTCCCGCACATGGTGCTGTCGTTACATCAAAAGGTGAGGAGGAAGACGGGAGGCAGAGAGGCTTAATGAGCCCACTAATAAATGATTGGATTGCAGTCACACAGATGAAAAACACATACAATAAGTGTAATCTTAAAGCCACTTAAGAGGATGGTGTGTTGAAACATATTATTGATAGTGTAAATCTTCAATGAATCTGATAAAAGTAATTATATTTACACTGCAAGTCAAGCAGCTTGCAGGCAGCTCAGGTGGTAACAGCTGAATTTCTAATATTCAATGGAGAGTTAAGTGAACTCCAGTCACATACATACAACCTTTAGTTCAGTAAATACCGTGCCAGCTCTCTGGCCTCTCTAACTCCTGTATGTACAGTAGAAAATGCAGGGCAAGAAAGTAGAATATCATTTAAAACTGTATTTATTATTAAAGTTATGAAATCTCAGCTCATGTGATCTTTTTTGTTGAGCATTTCTTTAGTATTTCCTTCTTTCACCCCTTTCCTCTTGCAGCTTGCAGGCAGAGGTCTGATTAAAGGGAGAGATCACCTGATGTGGGTCTTGCTACAGTTCATATCAGGAAGCATTCAGAAGAACGCCTTGGCTGACTTCCTGCCTGTCATGAAGCTCTTCGACCTGCTTTACCCAGAAAAAGAGGTTCACATCTGCTAAGAAATTATCTTGGTTTACTATGATTATTATCACTTGTGCCCCATTTTAATTGATCATTTCTTGTCTTTTGCACTGTGTGTCTCGTTTCAAATGTTTTCTAATGCAGAATGTTTTTATTGGCAGCTGTAGAAGTGTTATTGGTAGTTTTCTCTTGTTAACAACTTTATAGGCAGCACTAACAGATTTATCTTTGTTTTTTCTTCTCTCACTTTCAGTGCATCCCAGTTCCTGACATTAACAAGCCTCAGTCCACTCATTCCTTTGCCATGACCTGTATCTGGATCCACCTTAACCGCAAAGCTCAGAATGACAACTCCAAACTGCAGATCCCCATACCGCACTCTCTGAAGCTACACCATGAGTGCGTATCTTTAAAATACTATACCATGAAGTGTTTGCTTTGCTTCACTACCTTTTTAAAACTGTGCTCAACCATAAGAGTTTGCTTCCAAACTGTACCACAAATGAACCCAGTAAATAGTGAAATAAAATCAAGCTAACCGTGAGATCTGCTGTGTAACATGATGACCCGACCTCCACCCCTCCCTGTCTGTTAGGTTTCTCCAGCAGTCGCTGCGTAACAAGACTCTGGGCATGTCCGACTATAAGATCGCCCTGCTATGTAACGCCTACAGCACAAACTCAGAGTGCTTCACGCTGCCGATGGGCGTCCTAGTAGAGACCATCTATGGTAACGGATCTATGAGGATCAACCTGCCTGGCACCAACTGTATGGCATCAGGATCTGTCACACCACTGCCCATGAACCTGCTGGATTCACTCACAGTACATGCAAAGATGAGGTAGGGAGGATGGAGATGAAGATGAGGGAAAATGAGATGCCTCATTGTTTGTATAGATACTGTTTAGAAGGACAGACGATGAATTTTACAGATTATTTTACTCATGTCTTCCTCTGCGTCTTTATAAGTCTCAGTCTGCCTGTCTGTCTCCAGTCTGATCCACAGCATTGCCACACGGGTGATAAAGTTGGCCCATGCCAAATCCAGCACTGCTCTGGCCCCTGCCCTGGTAGAAACATACAGCAGGCTGTTGGTCTATATGGAGATCGAGTCATTGGGCATCAAAGGATTCATCAGTGAGTACATTTTGATTCATTTTTTTGGGTGCTGTCACGGTGTTCAGAAGCTCAGACTATCCAGCAGTGAGGAATAGAAGCAGGAAAAAAGATTAGAAAAAAGGCAAGAAAAATGATTAGGACATTTGATGAACTTGTATCGTTTACACTCACAGGCTTCATATCTTTAACCGCTGTAAAGCAGCATTAAATTAAACTGACACTAGTCTGGCTGGAGATTGGCTTTAGAGATGCCTCAGTATTTCCAAAGCCAGTTTGTTACAAAAGAAACTACACAGTTTTACCATAAATAGAAAATAATACAAACAAATCAAATTTGTGTATGGTGGTGGATATGCATTAATGTTTATGCCTGAGAGACAAAAACAAAGCAATCAAAATCTATCTATATGCGTCCACTATGTTTTCAGAATTTATAAAAGTGCCCAGCATGTTCACGCCAAGTTTGTCAGTACAGCTTCGGTTGCATTTTGAGCAGACTGAATCAGAACAATTGTGTTTAACATTAGTCTGTCTCTCTGTCTGTTCAGGCCAGCTGTTGCCCAATGTGTTTAAGTCTCACGCGTGGGGAATCCTTCACACTTTGCTGGAGATGTTCAGCTACAGGATGCACCACATCCAGCCGCACTACAGAGTCCAGCTACTGAGTCATCTGCACAGTCTGGCTGCCGTGCCCCAGACCAACCAGAATCAGCTGCATCTGTGGTAATGTGCACACACACATTCAAAAATATCCAAGATACTTACTATATATCACTACACAATACTGTCACTATTGATCAACTATTACTATGTATATTATTGTTTCATTCACTATTGTTAGTCTCAGTTCCAGTCACAAATACCAATGCCATTAGGATTTCTACTGTAAGAAATAATAAAATGATAATCATGTTGAGTTATTGATCTAACATCTTGAGTATAGGTGGTTTACATATTAACCTGACAATCAAATACAATGTGATGTCCAACAGAAACACCCCAAACTACATAGAAAATACAACACAATTCAACCAACACTTTGCTATAGCACATGTATGTGTTTTTTTTATTGTGTCCACCTCCTGTAATTACAACTGAGGATGGTTGAAAAAGACTAAAGAAATTTCAAGGCTTCTGATGGTGTTTCTAGTTGTCTTATGTCTATGTCTTTGTGCCTTTCTTTAGTGTTGAGAGCACAGCTCTGCGGCTGATCACAGCGTTGGGGAGTTCGGAGGTGCAACCCCAGTTCACCCGCTTCCTCAACGACCCAAAGACGGTTCTGTCAGCGGAGTCTGAGGAACTAAACCGAGCCTTGATCCTCACCTTGGCCAGAGCCACACACGTCACTGGTAGCTCTCACTCTGGATTTACTTCTTTAGATATTTCTTCTCTTGAGGTTTATTTGAATTGTCTGTCCCTGTTTCGCGTGCCATACGGTCACCCACTTTGTGTTTGTATGAAGACTTTTTCACAGGGTCTGACTCCATCCATGGGACTTGGTGTAAAGACATTCTCCAGACCATCATGACCTTCACGCCTCATAACTGGGCCTCACACACTCTGTCCTGCTTCCCTGCTCCACTACAGGTGCAAATATGGTCACTTTGGCATGGATGACACTGACAAACTCAAAGTATATATATTATTGTTTTCTTAAATCAGATTCCTCCTCTTATAATGACTCCCACCCCTCCATTTCCTCCAGGCCTTCTTCAAGCAGAACAACGTCCCTCAGGAGTCTCGTTTCAACCTGAAGAAGAACGTGGAAGAGGAGTACAGGAAGTGGAAGTCCATGGCCAATGAGAACGACATCATTACCCACTTCTCTATGCAGGGCTCTCCCCCACTCTTCCTCTGTCTGCTGTGGAAGATGCTGCTGGAGACGGACCACATTAACCAGATAGGCTTCAGGTGGACTCTCATTATTTTGTGTCCCTATAATAAGACCCAGCAGTTACACATTTACACAAACATGTACTTAGTATATACGTTTGTAATTTTTACACGTGTCTACAGTGTTTTATTTTCTCACAACACTGAACACCAGTAATGACAGTTGATACTGGTTATATTTCCATGAGACACCACTATCATATGTGGTAATGATGCATCTCACCACTGATGTTGAAGCATTTTAGATTCACACTAATTGGCGAGAGAGGTCTCTAAACAACATCTGTAGCTAATTGGTCCAGTGGGAGAATACAGCAGTTGTGTGGTTGTGGGATGATTATCTAACTGTAGCCTGACTCCTTATCCCTCAGGGTCTTGGAGCGTATCGGGGCTCGCGCGCTTGTGGCTCACGTGCGCACATTTGCAGACTTCCTTGTCTATGAGTTCTCAACCTCGGCAGGCGGACAGCAGCTCAACAAGTGCATCGAAATACTCAACGACATGGTCTGGAAATACAACATAGTCACACTGGACAGACTCATTCTGTGTCTGGTAAGGACAAGCTTGTGTACAGAGAAATATAATGGGTTATTTAATAGAACACACACACACATATGATATGCTTCTCTTTATATCTCCTGTAAATCTGACAAAGACTTTGCATCATTCTGCTTTTCTCTTCTCCTTCCAGGCGATGCGTAGCCATGAGGGCAACGAAGCTCAGGTTTGCTACTTCATAATCCAGCTGCTGCTGCTGAAGCCCAACGACTTCAGAAACCGAGTCAACGATTTTGTGAAGGAGAACGCCCCCGAGCACTGGCTCCAGAGTGACTGGCACAACAAACACATGAGCTACCACAAGGTACACAAAAAAACAAAGTGAAATTAAATGGTGAAAGATCCCATTTTTAAAAACACAAAATTAAAATTGTAAAATTATTGTGACGTAGCTCTGTTAAAAAGTTATTTGTTGTTCTCCTTTCAGAAATACCCAGAGAAACTGTATTTTGAGGGTCTTGCAGACCAAGTCAACCCTCCCATGCAGCTCCAGCCACAGTACCTGCCAATCTACTTCGGCAACGTGTGTCTGCGCTTCCTGCCCGTCTTTGACATCGTCATCCACCGCTTCCTGGAGCTTCTTCCCGTCTCCAAGTCTTTGGAAACGCTGCTGGATCATCTAGGAGGGCTGTACAAGTTCCATGGTGAGTAAGACTGTCTAAAAATGCAGGGCTATGTAGAAAGAAAGAGCAATAGCAATAAATGTTTGGATGAAAAATGACAAAGGGAAGAAGGGCCGTCTCCTGGGATTTGAATTCCTGAGTTTGGTTGTGCAAACTGATCTGTGTGCACTGTTGTGATTGTGTACAGACCGTCCAGTCACCTACCTGTACAACACACTTCACTACTACGAACGACACCTGAGGGACCGAACCAGCCTGAAGAGAAAACTGGTGCACGCCATCATGTCTTCACTAAAGGTATGCAGAGGGAACGCACATACATCCGAGTTAATATATCAAATGTTGTAACAATTTACACGATATGTTATTTATTAAAACCATACATGTTGTTGTCTCATTTTATATGTTGATCAATTTTATTTATTGTTATTGGCAGCAGTTTTTTTTAAGAGTGTAATGTTTCTATAGGACAACCGTACCCCAGGTTGGTGCCTTAGTGAGACCTATCTGAAGTTTGGCATGAACCCCAGAGAGGACATCGTTTGGATCCCTGATGATACCTACTACTGCAAGCTGATTGGACGCCTCGTGGACAATATCCTTTATTAATCTCATCCTATTGTTAGCTGGATTTATTACTCATTATGTTTACATGCACAAAATATTCAGGTTCTTGCAAACTGATGTCTAGTTCATTTGTGTACAATGCATAGAGCTGACTGTTAACCCACAAGACAAACTCCCATAAAATCTCCAGCTGAGACGCATACTCCAAATGTACTGTGTACATGACCAAAGAATGCTCCTAAAACCTGAATAATGTTGGCATACCCCACATGGTTTCACGTGAAAAAGGCCAGTATTTGGAATATGCTGTTTACATGATCCATATCAAATTCTGAATATTGTCAAGTTTGCAATAATAATGGAATATTAGTGTGCAGTAAGTTAGTATTCTCAGTAACGACTACCTTGATGCTGGCTAACAGAAAGTCACGGGCCTCTGGGGTACCTGAATAATATATTTCCTTTACTGCTGATAATCCCTAAATGCCACTTTGCTTTAATGTGAGACAGTAATTGTTTGTAGCTCTGCAGTTAATTTAATCTCAGTTCATTTTTAGTGCAGCCAGTGGGGTTGTTACAATGGAAAAGAATTATTGAAAGCAAGGTGGAATCTGTCAAAGTGTCTCATGTGTCAACAGCCAAACAGTGTTAAAGATGGAGAACAGACATGTAATTAAAACTGGGACACCTAGCACTTCCCTGCCACTATTAAACCTTGTTGCCTCCTCCTGTGACGTTCACTCTCCTTAACTTCCTTCTCACCCATGGCGGGAAAGTCACCCGGTCCTTTCCCCAATTGTGACTGGAGGTTCAACGAGTTCCCCAACCCCGCGGCCCACGCCCTGCACGTCACCTGTGTGGAGCTGATGGCTTTGGCCGTGCCGGGGAAAGATGTCGGAAACGCTCTGCTCAATGTTGTGTTGAAGAGGTATGATGGACGAACAGCATGTCACCTTCAAACATATAACAGCTCTGATTGTTCAAGGAAAAATGATGCTAAATTTGTGCTCTAGGAAATGGTAAACATATTTGTTATCCATGAAAGCATCAGTTTATGTTCTCCTTTTTACCCTTCAGCCAACCCCTGGTTCCCAGAGAGAACATCACAGCTTGGATGAATGCCATTGGACTTGTGATCACTGCACTTCCTGTAAGAAAACCACACACAACAGATCTTCACAGTGCTTCATTATTTGATGAAGTCACATGGAGCTTGTTCACCATGACCACTTCTGCACCTCTTCTCTCTCTCAGGAGCCCTACTGGATCGTTCTCCACGACCGCATCGTGTCTGTGATCAGCTCTCCGGCCCTGACGTCAGAGACGGAGTGGGCCGGCTTTCCCTTCGCCTTGCTGGACTTCACAGCCTGTCACCAGAGCTACAGTGAAATGAACTGCAGTTATGTGCTCGCCTTGGCACACGCTGTCTGGCATCACTCATCCATCGGACAACTGTCTCTGATACCCAAGTAAGGAGGTCTTCAGTCTCTCTTGCTCTTTAGGTCCTTTTCATGATTTTTAGCCTAGCATCATTTCTGATTGTCGTGTCATTATAAATCTGTTGGTGTAGATTCCTGTCAGAGACTCTGAAGCCCATCGTCCAGACGGAGTTCCAGTTGCTCTACGTGTATCACCTGGTGGGGCCGTTTCTGCAGCGCTTTCAACAGGAGAGGACGCGATGCATGTTGGAGGTACACACACAAGTTTGATTATAGATGCTTTAGATGATAATTGTTACATCTGAAAAAATGCATAATTGGGTATTATAACGTTCCCTTTATTTCAAGTTTGACGCATATATTCCTGTGTGCTTGTGCGTGTTTCAGATTGGCGTGGCCTTCTATGAGATGCTCCAGGCGGTGGACCAACACTGCCAACATCTCGGCTACATGGACCCAATCTGTGATTTCCTCTATCACATTAAATACATGTACACTGGAGACAGTGTGAAGGAGCAGGTAAGCTTAAGCCTGGGTTTTAAATGGAAAATTAATTAACTTGAAACCCAATAGCCTGTTCTATTACTTTGACAGGTTGTCATTATAGCGTTCTGCTTAGGTACACAAGCATGTTTTTCTAAAGGGAACAGTAAATAGTGAAGAAAAAAATACAACGGTACAAAAAAAACTGACAAAACATAACTGGTAAAAAATACTAAAAACAGACAAATGGAGACCTTCGTCACACAGCTTTCAAGTAAGATGACATCCATGAACTCGCTGCTCCTCAGGAGACAGTTTTGTGTTTCAATTTTCCATTTTTAGTTTGAATCCGTCACCCCCTGTACAGCAAGACAAATCCCCATGAGTCAATTAGAGGAGATGAAACTGTAGCTTCACTTTGTGCTCGAAGCTTAGAGAAGTGTACTTTATATCAGATGCCTTTCAAATCCTTAATTTAATGGACAAAGCCACTATTGTACACTGAGAACAGTCTTTATTCATGCTATACGCATCCTTTTTTGGGGTTTGTGGTTCGAAACCAGTGATTTATATATATATATATATATATATATATATAAATGAATGTGATATTGTGTTGAACTGGTAATTCCACTTTATCTTAATTTTACTACTGCTTCAGAGATTTAACTGTGCAGGTGAGCTTAAACCCAAACAACATCATATTTGTGGCATTTGTTATTTTTCCTCACTTTCCCTATGAGTCGTCATTATTTTCCTTCTTTTCAAATTATCCTTCTGTCAACATCTGTGTGTTGACCTCTCTGCCTCCGTCTCCATCTGTCTCTATTTTTCTCTAGGTGGAGAAAATCATCATGACTTTGCGTCCGGCCATGAAGCTGCGTCTGCGCTTCATCACACACAGCAGCAAGATAGAGACCTCTTCATCGGCTGCCGCTGCCACCTCCACTTCCACCCCCTCCTCCTCCTCCGCCCCTCAGCCCCCTCCCTCCTCACTCTCGTCGTCCTCTGCTGCCGCCTCGCCCTCCTCCACACAGCACACACACACGCCGATGTAGGCGGCCTAGGTAAACACAAAAACAGTTACAATCATGAGGACGGACGTCTACACACACAACGCAGTCAGATATGTTGTTTGAGTTTTTGAAACATTTTTGCATTTGTTTTTATTTTTAACTTGGATTATTCTCAAAGTGAGGATTATACATGTTTATTGTACTTTAATAAACAAGAACACTGTAGAGCTGGTTGTCTGTCCTAATCATGAATCTTCTATTTCGTAAAACTCAACTTGTTGCAAAGTGAAAAAGCTGCTCCCCAGGAAACTCTCAAAATGTATCACTTTGACATATTTAGAGAGCATCTGAAAAAGTGAAGGATCTCTGGCAAAACATTTATCAGAAGGAGCATCTCTATACCAACAAACTGTACATAATCTCCAGGTCTCGTTTAGTAGGGTCACAAGGAAACAGCATTTCTCGCTATTATCATGACATCATTTTTTACCTTTGTCTGCAGTCATTTTTATATTGTATATTATCATTACTATTTCATTAAAAAAAAGATTTTGGTATCCTAGTTTCAGCTTTTTATTGAAGTTGTGTGTGTGGTTTGAGCCTTTTATGTACAGATGCAAAGCGAAATTACAGAAAACGTTTGCTCCCATCATTCGTCCCTCTTTGGATTACCCCACTAAAAAGCTTTTGTCTTGGGCTGCTGTTTTGTTAGTGTTGCCCTGATAACTTCAGCCTGCTGTTTTTCTGGGTGTGAATACCAGACTCTCTCTGTCATTTCAGCCAACCCCCATCTCTCACTCTCTGGACAAACACTTTCTTTAGGTGAGTCACACTCGGGCAGGTCATGACCTAGACGACCCAGTTTCTGAGAACGCTGTGCTTGCCTACCGTGCCATAAAAAATACGATAGGAGCCGGACACCAGTAGGGGGAGTCCAACATTTGCGGTTGCCTTTAGTCATGACTGTTATTTCTAAAGCATAGATAGTGACGTTAGAGGCCCTATTGGACTCTATGCAAGAGGGATGTCTCCAAAACATGAGATATCCCGTTACATTTTAGAAAACCTAGCACTGAGCCAAGAATGCTTAGGCATGATTACAACATTTGGGTGATGGGTTGTATCCTGGATTTTTGCCATTTTACAACTGGCAATGAAACAAATGGTGAGAGAGACTTGATTCCAAATCCTATATCCTAGGGGTATATTTGTTGGGTCAGTAAATCAAATTATAATTAACATGGTCCCTTTGGGTGTGACAGCAAGCTCAAGAAGTGAGGCATTGATGATGCTTCTAGGTCTCATTTTTCCAAAACCTGTAGGAATTTCAGATGTGAGCAAAGACAAGAAATCATAAGCAGTTGCCTCTGTTGCAGCACAAGAAAGAAAAATGGACCAGACCTTTAAAGAATCATTTAAGTTTTTTACTGCCTTCATTGGTTGAAACTTTGACCTCTTAGCGTCACTGATGGGAGTGGTTGGATGTGGGCCACCCAACCAGCACTGCGCCAGATGGACGTCACCTCCACTCCATTACAAATCTGTACACAAAACTGCACCTGCTGCTCGTGCCAACCTGAATTCACTGCACGTAAATGCAACGTGAGAAATTTGAAATTTTGACGTGATGTCGGCCATGTCGGCATGGTTTTGCCCTGTTGTCATGTTACAAGCGGAGCTACTGTTGTGGATATTGGCACACCCACCGGTGACAGCATGACACACCCAAGTGTACATTTGTACATCAATGCAGGTTAAACGCCTGTTTCTGGTGTTTTCTGACGTGGCAAAATAAGGTATGTTTACTGCATCCTGATGCCAGGATGAGAGACTGTTAAATTCCCACATGAGTGTGAACACTTTGCCCACTCCCCTCCGATCAAGGCTTACCTGGAAAGATCCTTTCACAGACTGAAGTGTCACTCTTGAGTATTTTTAAGAGTGTCCTAATTCCCCTCAGCACAATATTTGAATCCCGACGAAACGCTTGTGTTTACGTAGAAGAAAAGTAAGGTTACGATCAATAATAAATTATTCCTACTCATCCACACTCAATTACATTACATCTTCAGCAGGTCAGCTGTAACTGTATTACATGCGTCTTATGCAAGCTGACACTTAATTACATTAGAGACCTGAGCATCTCTTGTGATTTCATCCTGATGACAGTGCAAATTCAGCTCACAGTCATCATCGCTTGTGACTGTTGAGAAATATTGATTTTAGTTTTTCTAGACATGAAGCCTGATATCATTATTCCTCTTCATTTAAGTTTCATGTGTACTAGGTCAACCGTGACATAATCACATCACAACTAATGCCGTGTACTCTGGGCGTTTTATCCCATTCTTCTTTATGTGTGTGTGTGTGTGTATGAGTCATCACATGATCTCTCTATAAGGCCTGAGATATGTAGGTCAGGGTATGCACTGTTGGGCCTGTGGCTTACCCACAAGACGGCCCTAAATGTAACGTGGCAACCTGCATGTCTGTGGGATGCGGATGCACAGGGAGATTGATATCACAGCACGGTCGGGTAAAGCTGTCGTTGCATATGTGTGTTTCTGTTTCAGCTCTGCTTGTGTTGCGTGGGAAGCCCAGGTTTAAATTTAGAGTAGCCGTATATAAGTGTTATGAGCTGCAGATGGCCTGGTGAATGTGTCATCTTGTATCGATTCTGGACATGTAATTCACTTCTGTGAAACATCCTTCTCATACTAGTTGTTTCAGTACCTGAATTGGTCTTAATTTTTCAACTTAATGATCACAATACAATAACTGCCATTAAAAAAAAAGAGAGCAATGAGTAATACTTAAATGAATTCAGTTTTAGGCAATGCCTGTTGAACTGAATTAGCTCCATCCAGATTATTGCCTCCCATGCACAGCTAAAATAAACACTGAGTCTTCTTTCATAGATTCCTTGCAATACATTGGATAATGTTTCGTAAGGATAATTGGTATGATCTATCATGCCACATATGCAGTACAGTGCATCAAGCCATTTTTTTGGCCAGGCTAGAATGGGTTTATCGATGGTAGTGTTGGCCACTTTGGTCTATACTTAAATATCTCAACAATTAGATGTGTTGCCATTAAAAAAAAAATGTACAGGATGAATGCTACTGGCTTTAGCGTTCCCCTGATTTTCTATTGTGCCACCATGAGGTCTCTCAACAACCACTGGATATGGAATGTAATTCAGTATGGATAATATAGATATATAGGATATCGATATTTGAAGGTAAATCATATGATCCTCTGACTTTTCAGCTAGCACCATCATCATGCCATTACTGTTTCACCAGCACTTTGGTTTATGACCAAATACTTGCCAAAATACTGACATTCCCATGGGCTTCAGCTGTACTTTGAACTTAGTGCTAATTAGCACTAACATGCTAAACTAAGTTGGTGAAAATGAGAAATATAACCAACCAGACATCAGTATGTAAGCGCACTGATGTTAGCCTTTAGCTCACAGCACTGCTGTGAATCCATGAACCTTGCAGCTGCTAGTGAACACTTGCCTGACCAGGGGATCGTGCCAAGAACGCAACAATTTGGATTTATGTTATTCTCTGTTTGTACAGAAGATCAATGGACATGTGCATATTCAGATTCACATCACATATAAATTGTTTTTTGCACTTCAATAATCTGTATAATTAGGGTTAGTAAGTAGAGGGTCACATATGCAGGTCATCACTTTCTTAATGAAATTAACTCCTCTTTCTGCCAGTGTTGTAATCATATTGTTCTCTGGTAAAAAAAAAAAAGAAGAAAAAAGCTTCAGTTACGCACTTTACTTAGAAAAGTCCCCCTTCATATAGAGACTGTTACTTTGCCCTTTTTTGTTTCTGACACACACACACATACACACACACACACACACACACACACACACACACACACACACACACACACCCTTACCCTTGTAAACCATTGCACACTCAAGTTTTTCCTCCATTCTTCCTCCTTCACATTCAATTACTGCTAAATGAAAAGCTCTGAGCTAAGCACACATGCACAAACGTAGACACAGTGCACTCCTCATCTGGAGTTGCCACGGTAACCGGGTGAATCCGAGGGAAAGTGAGTGTGTCCCCGGCTTTTGCTTGCTTCTGACTTGAAAGTGTGTGTGTGTGAGAGAGAGTGGATGATGATCTTCTAACCCTATCACTCCAGATCTCGTCTGACAATTTTATTTCTTTGACAGGAAGCAGAGAGGTAGAGGAGAGGCTGGGAGGGTAATGAGGGAGGAACAGAGGTGAGAAGGGGGAGAAAAGCAGAAAAGATAGACAGATTGACATAAGTGACAGGAGAAGTTGGGAGTTGATTGTTGTCCTTCCTGGCACAAAAATCAAAAAACAAACAAACCATGTGCCATGTTGGAGATGCACTCATATCAGAGCAGCAATCAGGTCAGGATGGCATTAATCATAAAATTAAGTGGACAAGCATGGGTGTATTTGAAGAATGCACTATGGACTGCAATGGTGCCAAATAGGAAGCAATTACTGACATAATTGTCATTTACCACACAGTAATTAGGATTACTGTGGAGGGCAGAGACGAACAAGGACAAAGAGGGAACGTCAGGTTACTTCACTAGTTTTACTGCACACCGTAGACCGTGTCTGTCAAAAGGCAAAATGCAAAATGAATACATAGATTTAAAAATAAACCAACCATTGTCAAGGAAAATTTAAGGTGTCACCAGATACTTCTGCTAATACTGCTGTATTTTTGCATCTTGCCCAGATGATGGGTCACAAGTAGATTTAGCTTTTTTTAGGTTTCCAAGAAGAAAAGGTCCTGAGGCATGACACAATTAGCAACAATCATAAAGTTCAGACAAAATATTGTTATCACAAACAGCCATCATCTTTTGACCTTAGGCCTGCGTAGGAATAGAGCCTATGGGGAAATGGTGTTTGTTAAAGATAACTAAAAACATATTTAATATATAAACAACAATATTAGATTGTTTTTCAAAACACTACCATCCTTATCTGCACATGTGAAGGGAGCCACACAACAAACTGTTGAGAAAGGCTTTGTTCCAAGGCTGGATTTTATGTTATTAGCATAGTTACAAATCAGTCAGTGATATTTTGAAAGAGGTTTTCTTAATTCTGTAACAAAACCCAGAAGTTGCATTTTCACTTTGGATATACATTAGTGAGAGCTGAACACTCAAAAATTCAGCTTCATTAGGACTTGTCTGACAGTGGCAGCAACACAAGCAAACAACCCAACAACTATCAACATGTTAAACTCTGATTGGCGCACAATACTGTTTGTTTCCCAGCTGAGCCAGGCTCACTTCAAACCAGTGAGAAGAGCTCAGACAAAACAGAAAATATCAAAATGTCTCTTGAAAAATTACCAGAACTGTTCTAACTGTGGCAGAAAGTAGTGCACCTACCCATCATTCATAGGAAGACACTGGTTGGGAAAACAGGTTTTAGAGCCTGTAATGTCTTATTAAATATCAAAACAACAGTTTTTAAATTTTGGCCTCCATTTTAACAAACAAGACTATTACAGATTCCATGTTACTGTTTGTGACTATGAAAGCGCTCTATATGCAAATCAGCAACCAAAATCTATAATTTCCATACAAATGCACTTTAGCTGCAGCTGCCTTTTAGTTTAAACTGTTGTGTGCTCTGCAGATGGCTGATTGCCAGCACTGTGTTTCCAGCTGATAACAGCTGCTGTTTTCCAACTTTAAAACTGTTACACAGAATAACTTTTGTGCAGATATCGGTGCATTTACACTGCAAAAAAACTGCCTGTTAAACTATTTCAGAATTAAATTATCCCAATAATGAATCCGAAGGATAATTAGAGTAAAACAGAGATCCAAGAACAAAGGGGAGACGCGATGACCATCACCTTAATCATCACATGCACATTTCCATCTGGGTCCACACGGCTCAGCAGATAATGAAATAGGATTTCAAGTGTTTTATTCTAAACACTTAATCAGGCCTCACACAAGTAAGAGCTGGTGACTAATTTCTCTGACTGTAAACCATTTCAAATTCATTTTGATTCATTTTTGAAAGAGTCCCATCTGCTCAGCAGCATGTGTGCGTGTGTGTGTGTGTGTGTGCGTGTGTGTGTGTGTGTGCAGATGGTAATCTGTATTAAGATGATGAAGGGAGTGGACAACATCCTCACCTTCATCATTGATGATTAATGGAGTAAAAAACAACATCCTCCTCATCAGTGATCCTCTGTTGCTGGGTCTAAGCTGAAAGCTGCCCCAAAGGGAAATTGAACAATCAGAACAATAGAAACCAGCAACAGTATTAGGGTTATTAGGCAAAGTGAAGCGGTGGGAAAACACAGTGAGATAAACCTCATGATGTAACAAAATCTTTACACTATTGTCTGTCCTGAGAGTTTTATCTTGTTTGCTGCTGAGCCTCTCTCTGGCCAAAACAAAGCTTGAACATATTTCACAGCCTGAGTGGGGTGTGTTTGTCTGTTCAGAGGAGGTTTGGGTCTATTGGCTTCTCCAGCTGGTGTGTATGTGTGTGTACGTGTGTGTGTGTGAGAGCAGCCTGGACTTTGGTAAACACTTGTGGGTGCACTCTTGTCCATTTGTGGCTTTGGAGGTTTCATCTAGTATCAGTGGACAGCAGCTTATATTTACTGATATTTTGTGTGTGTGTGTGTGTGTGTGTGTGTGTGTGTGTGTGCGTGTGTGTGTGTGTGTGTGTGTGTGTATGTGTGTGCACTGCGTGGGAGGGAATGTTTGGGTACATTTGAAAGTGTGTATCTGGCTAATAAGGACAAAATCTTTGAGCAGCTTTTAGCAATCTGAGTTACAGTCACACAGACATTTTCTTGAGCAGAGCCGGAAGGATTATTATTTCAAATAAACCTTTCATGTCTTTATAAAGTAAAACAAAATGAATGTGTCTCAAACTGCTTTTAAGGCTGCATTTTTCACAAAAAAAAAAAAAAAAAAAAGAAGAATACTGTGACTGAAAGCTCAGCTCTTCTTTGCTTTCAGTGTGTGTTTTAATTAGTGGCACACATGTACTCATACACACTCACACCCTGTCACCCACAGACATGCCCGGTCAGTTACAAAACGCACTCGACGGATGTGCAGTTTGCTGGTGATATTTCCCTGCCGTGTAAATTGCAGTGGTTATTAACACGGAGTCAACATGAATCTCAGTTTGAGGCCGGCAGGACAGAGGCGAGGCTGTCAGATACACAATCTGTGACTGACGACAGGAGGCGAAAAGCGAATCATCAATGAATCTTCAGTTTCCTCTTTGTATGTCACCATCTTCTTATTTTCAATGACAATGTGCACATCCCATAAAGCCACAATGACCACAAATACACACTCACAATCAAAATGCATCTTTATATGATCATTTTAACCCCGCTGAAGTCTACACTGCACCCAAGGTTTTAATTTATTTTGGATAATTTATAATCTATTATTTATATTTTACATTACTGCCAACCCTTTTCCAAAGCGTGGTGCAGGTTTTTGATGGGTTTCCTACCTTCCAGGCAACACCATGAAAATTACACGCAGAGTTAAAAAACTTTCTTCAGATAAGCAATCCATCACCGTGAACATAAATCATTTGAATTATTCTGTCAGTGTTACATAATCATGGTTTGATGATACAGCTGCAGGGGTTGTTTCAAAACTCTGTCTCGGCGGATTCAGAGCTTCTGGACTCTCAAGCACTCAAGACATGAAAGTTGGCTTCTGACCAGCCACCTTTTTAATAAATGGAGGGAGTGGTGGGGTGGCCCTTTATGTCAAATCCTGCTTTTCTGTTAATGTTTTACTTGCTGTTACCGTGCCCAAACATAAATGGTGGGTCTAATACTTCCATCGTCGTCATTGGGGTTTATAGACATCCTTCAGCTGAAGCTAGGTCTATTCATTATTTGGCATTTGGAATCACTCTGTCGGTTTACTGACTCAGATATGATCGTCTTGGGAGATTTTAAGATTGATTGGTTAATTAATTCTTCAGATTATTAAAGGTTTGCTCTAGCCTCAATTTATCTCAATTGATCAAAGAACCAACCAAGCCTAATACAGGCCTAAAGAACCATAATTGAAATTGATTTTTTTCTAATAGGAGTGACAAAACCTTTGCACATGGTGTTTTTGACTTAAGAATCAACAATCATTATCCTACTGCATAGGAACACACGCCTGAAGAGAACCTCATCACAAATTATAGTTAAGAGAAACTTAACAAATTTGAATGACTATATGTATATAATATAGTATATATATTACAAAAACATTCCTTTCTGTTGTGAATAAGATGGCACCTTTTAAAAAGATGTAAAAAAAAAAAAAAGATGTAATCCATGGTTTTCCCCTGAACTATCAATTATTTTCTTCTCAAGCAGCAAAGCTTGGCCCCTGGTTGGACAGACCAAAGAGGCCTCCTTCTGGGATTCATTTAGCAAGATTAGAAATAAATCTGGTAATCTGCTAAATCTGATTATTATCTGAATTTGGTCTCTAGCTCTTATTCAAACACTGCAATATTTAGGTGGATGGTAAAATCTAATAATAGCAATTCTGCTGCCCTCCTGCCTATTCACGTGAAGTTATAAGTGATTAGTATAAGATCATATTGAGATCTGTTCTGCCTTTAATAGACACTTCACAGAGGCTGGCCACATTTTTGAGGACTAGGGTGGTGGATCCCGTCCTTCTAACACTCTTTTTTTATTAAGCATGATTATGTTGCTACTTCAAATCATGCCTTTTCATCACGTCTCTCTCAGCGTAGCTATTAAGGCTTTTCAAGCCATTGATCCCAAGATATTTACTGCTGAGGACGATTTGGATCATTTTTTTCTTCCGTCTCTCTGCTCCTCTAATTGCTGAGAAAATAACTAGTAATTTTTCTATTTCCACCAGTGCTTGGAAAACTTCTCATGTCAGGGAGGACATAGGAGTGATAGAAATAGCTATAGACCAATATCCAAACTACACTGTTTAGCTAAAATTCTAGAGTCGATTGTGAAAAGTAAACTCAAGAAATTTCTTACAGAGCCCACATCAATCCAGGTTCAGGTCTATGCATAGCACTGTTTCTGCCATCACTTAGTTGTGAATGACATTGTCAACGTCTCTCAATGTCCTGGAGGAGAGAGAGCCAGAAGCCTGAGGAAACCTGGCTTTTATGCCCTTCCACACAGGTGCAGTCACGCAGGTGCAGTCACACAGGTGCAGCCACGCAGGTGCAGTCACGCAGGTGCAGTCACACAGGTGCAGCCACGCAGGTGGGTGGAGTCTCCCAGGAACATGGAAGCCAGGAAATGCAAACTGAAAGAGGAGGCCAGGATGTAGCAGACTTAGCAGTAAGAATAGGGGCAGGCAGAACACCTGCAACAGAGGACAGAGGACAGCATATAATATGATATTATTTTATCATATATACATATTTTTTAAACCTTACTATACTATGATTTTCTTGACGTTTTTATGCCTAACTATACTATGACGTTTTTTGAACTTCTTATGCCTTAATAGACTATGACCTTTTATTACATTTTTATGCCTTACTATACTATGATGTTTTTATGCTTTTGGATGGATATATATTTTTGTCACCTATGTCTATTATATAAACAGACATACTAAAATACATGTTTCTATTAACTAGACATATATGTCAATATATGATCATATTGTTCCAATTTCAAACAGGTTCTATATGTAATTCTACACATATAGTCTATACTTTGAATACCAATATGATTTCACTTCTTCATACGTACATATATTTCATATACAGAAATTCAACACATGTACATATATCATGTTTGTGTATGGGCATTCCTGAATGTAAATTCAGCCCGTATATGTTAATAAACCATGTGGTTGAATCTGTTTGTTTTGGATGGGTGGCAGCGTTATTGCGTCCCTACCAATTTTGAGACCAAACCTACGCCCTTGGTGTCAATACTTTTAATATGGACATGTCTTTGGGCTGAAGTTTATGTGCTTAATATTCAGCTAAGTAAAACATTGGGGAAAATCTATGTAACTGCTTTAAAGATTCATGTGCATGTATCCATGACTCATATACAAAAAGTTATATTTTTTTATCCACAAAACATTTAACCACCACTGACATTCATTGGTACACACACACACCAAAAAACCATTCACTGAAAAGGACTGGTAACACCCATCTTAAAAAAGCCAGACTTTCCTTAGAGAGACAATCAAAAACATTCAGTCATAACATCCTCCTCCAGTGTTATGAGACTGTCACTGAGGGCATCCTCATTTCCTCTGTAACGGTTTGAAACAGCTCAGACAAACAGTCAAACTCCTGACCCCTCTCACCCTGCACACTCCTTTATCTGCTGCCCTCTGCTCAGCTCTACAGTGCAGCTCCCTGCCCACTCACACAACCTGCTTCAAAAACAGCCTTTTCCCACTGCTGTACGGAAACTCAATGCATTAAAATAAACGCTGCCTGTCAAGACCCATGTTTATGCACTTTGACTCAGTGCTGTGCTTAATTTATTGTGTGTGTGTACATGTATAATGGCCTGCTGATGTGTGTGCTGTGTTTGTGTTGGTTCAGTCGGTCTGTGATGGAAGGCGAGCTGATTACCGAGCTCCACTGAGACAAAACTGCCCCAGCTGCGTCTGTGTCATCACTAAACCTGAACTTAAACAATGATGCTGACTGAAACCCTGGTTGCCTCCACAGAGAAAATAAACATTGATTCTCTGAAAGGAAGAGCTTAGGAGCTTAGTTTTCAATATTAACATGGATCCTGGATGATAATGGAGCAACGCCAAAGTCTGATTGACAAGGTCACCTCTGCTGTGATAAGAAAATAAGAAAGTGTAAACCAGGTAGAGTCCTTGGACTCAGACCGAAATGACATGCAGTTGAACTACCACTCTTTTTTTTTTTTTAGCTTGCCTTGCATTGTAGCTTACTACTATCCAGATACTATATTTATTTGTTTTTCTCCCAAAACATTACTTGAAGCATGAATACCATGAATCAGTTTGTGTGTGTTACACAGCAGGTGTTTATCACGGCAAATTAACAGAAAATGGCTTTTGAGGTAATTAAGAAAGTGTGATTACAGTTTGTCAGGCACTGTGCAGCGTGTGAGGCGACAGTGGTTTCTCACAGCTGCAGGCAGTCGGAAAATTGTTCAGCTATAAATCACTTGACTGTAGTAACATGCCTTTGTCCTAACCCTATGATAAGCAAATAGCGTACAACAATGTAGAAGTACTATAGTGAACATCCTGTATTTAAGTTGTTAGTCAGGTATAAATATGTAAGTTTTCTGCTAGAAGTAAAATGGACGAAGCATCAGAAGTACTCATTATGCAGCAGAATGTAAATGTAATGTTAATGAATCCTTAGGAAAAAATCCATATGTAAGCACTATTTTAATGTTGCAGCTGGTTAAGGTGCATTTTAACTACCTTATACTACTGTTCACCATTTTAACCAATGCCATACATCATATTTTTTGAGTGAATAGTTTGACACTGTCTACAGTCAGCAGCCAGTTAGCTTATCTTAGCATAAAGACAGGGCAGGGTAAAACAGCTAGCCTGACTCTGTCTGAAGTTGAAATCTGCCTCCCAGTAAAGTATATATTTGGATTTCACCACTGGTGAAGTACATTTTTTTAGAAAATAAATTTGGTAAATTTATAGCTAAAGGCATCAAGCAGAAGAAACAGAAACTTCTTAACACGTTAGAGTTTTTTTCTTTATGTCTGTTTGGTTTATTATTATTTCTCTGTGTTTACTTCAAAGTTCAAGCTGTATTTTCAGTAAGTACCTTTTTTATAAACATTCCTGAGGGGGGGAAGCACTTTAAGTACAGTATACACATCCAAAAACTCTAATATCACCCAGGCTCCAATTATTGTATTATACCAGCGGTGTAGTCAAACACACACTTCTTCAGATGAAAAAAATGTGTGTTCCTACTGGCGTTAAAAGAGCTGCATTTCTTACTTTCCTTGGTGTATGACAGAGAGAGACAGAGCATCATTCCTCCTAATAGATTCAGTGAATCTGTATGTGGGTGAGTGGGGGGGTGGAGGGGGGGGGGGTAGCTTGTTCATATTCCAGTCATGTTCGAGTCACCTTGCAGTCGAAGCTCTTCATCACACTCTCACTCCCCCTCCCTCTGCCTGCTCTTTAATTTCTTAAAATTATTATTGTGATACTTGCCAGCTCTCAGCCCACACCCACAGTGAGATGGTTTCTATTTTTCAAATTTTTATTATGACTATTACACTTATGTGCGTGTATGTATTGTATGTGCTCGCTGTGTGCTGTTATCAACTGAAATATGAGAAAACTGATCTGTGAGGTGGCAAGTATAGTAAGCTGACCAGACACGCATACAGAGTATAGAGTCTGCTTACACACTCACACTCTTTCTTTCTCAACACACACACACACACACACACACACACACACACACACAAACACTTAAAAGTGCATGCGTTCAGTAAGGCAGATGGTGCCATGAACTGATATTAAAATAAACAGAGAAAAGAGGGTAAAAAGGAAAAACGAGGATGATATTTTGTCTTTCAGAGCAAAAGCAGAGAACAACCCTGTGGGCTTCAGAGAGTACGAGCACACTCACATGCACACGCGCACACACACACATGCATACAAGCTGCACAACACATCAGGAGCACTCAGTTGTATGGATGCAGGCCAAGTTTTGCTACTTTCTTGTATCTTTTTTTAGTTTGTTTTTGGTTATTGTTTTATTTTTAAAAAATCTATTATTTCTAAGTTTTTAGTTTAAAAAAAATTTCTTGGTCTGAATTTTGAGAGCCAGCCACTGTGCATCCACTCGTGTCTTGTCTGTCTGTTGTGAAATGAGACAGCCTGTTGTATTTTTTAATTCAAGCTGCGGTATCAGCTGTCCTGACCGTGTCTACTTACAAAAAATTACAAAAACTGGTTTATGAAAGTAAAGTATAAAATAGAAATCAGTTTTTGTGCCGTCTGAGAATCAGACTGTGTGCAAAATAAAAGGGTCCCTAGTATGGGTCACACCCTCAGACTTCCCACAGTGCAACCTCATAGGAGGCCCCAGGGGAAAAAAATTGGTTGTTGTTGTTGCTGCTGAGCACTCTGACATTTAAGTGGGTGACTCTGATACTCTAACTGAGCCTAACTAGCTTGATTATTACACTGCTTGATAGTTGGAGTAATATCATTTGTTGACATAATAAATATATTTTGGGGAAGCATGAATATAACAGTCTTGAGATGATTTACAGCAATATGACTAAAATACAGAACTTTAAAGATAAGAAATAGGAGGAAGTGGAGAACCTGCCTGCTAGTGCTCATACCGTCCAGAAAACCAGAGGAAGGTCTGGGATGAAAATTCAAAGTTGAATGGACAATAAACAACTTAAATATTCTACTTTAATAATTATGTTGGTATTCTAAATCAGTTTTCTCTCTGAAAAACAAACATACGTGGGCCTATCATGGGCCTCATGAATATTCAGCACAAGTCACACCAGTGATTTCCATTCCCGATGAGACACAGCGGGTATGAAGCACTAACAAGGGCTAATAGAAATTTTCTGCAGTGAGGCTTTTTTTATCTTATGTTTTTGTTTTTCCAGCAAAGCAGTCGGAATGTCAACCATAAAACCATCAACCGAGGAGGCAATTTCAGGAGTTATGGTCAAAAAAAGTGGATTATGTGTTGAAAATTTAACAACCAAACTGATTCAGAAGCCGTGAGAACATTTTGGTTGAGAAAATGTCTTCTATTTCCACTTCACTACAGTTTCTGAGATATGCTGGCAGCCAGACAAGAGACAAACTGATGAAAACAAAACCTCCTAAGCAAAAGTGCTAAATTTACATTCTACATTCAAATGCAGATACTCCGAGCAGTTCCCTGGTCTTTGTTGTGATTCTCATGGTTGAAATCTAATATCTGCCAGCTCTCCCGTGCATCATGAGTGCAGCTGAGCAAACCTCCACATTTACCAAGTGATGTGACTCAGAGAGGGCTGTAGATGGGCGAAGGCTGCAGAGCAAATTCCAACAGGACAAGCGTAAGACCATGTATCTATATGCTCAGATCATTTCAGTCATGTTGGTCAGGCGATTACCAATGCGCCCTCCATCCATCCACCCATCCATCCATCCATCCATCCATCCATCCATCCATCCCCCAGCCCTGTCTCCGGTTAAATCACGATGCTTTTGACAGTCACAGTTGGCAAGCTTTTAATTCTCCACGAGTTCTGATGAATCACACTGAATGTGCGCCCGTCACAGCACTATATCACACACAGGTTAGCCGATGACTAAATCACAGTATCGGATATGCAGCATTACTACATGCAATTGAATAGATTCTCACATTATGAGGGAAGCTGTGAAATAAAAGAGCTAGCACATTGGTAACACCCTGATGAACCTATTTCGCAGAGCTCACACTGACATTTTTTCATTTATTCAAAAGCTAATATTGATATGAGAGAGAAAGCTGAGGGAAAGGTGCAAAAACAGCAACACTGTGCTCTTTACTTTGATTTGATATGCTTTATATTTATTCACCATCTTTTCTGTCTTAGTACTGCTAATGCAACAGGTATGAGGCTGCCTCCTTCACTTCTGCTTTATACCTCCTGAATGTCAACAGAAAGAATAAGGTCATTATTGTTTGTGAAACGGCTCATTAAGCTGAACGTCGATGAAATAAGCTGCTCTTCTCCCGCCTGTATAAAACTCTGCAATTATTTCTGTCCACTTGTTTTATCGTCTGTCCTACTGGTTTCATTTTAGGTCGTGGATCCAAATCATCCACTCATTTATCACTTGCTGTCCACCCATCTGCCTCTTGCTGGTCATTCATGGTGTTGCCTACAGATATCCCACTGCACCAGGAGCATTAACTCACCTCCTCGCAGCACAGATGCTTTCTGTGTTGGGAGCGCCATGTGACACTGTCCTTGATCCCCCCCCCCCCTCAAGGGAAAAATACAGATGACAAGCCCCTCGACTCTGGTACATTCAGCATAATACACACTTCCACAACAGTAATCTCATCAGTACAATAGATACAGTCATGTCGTACTCACCATTCTTCTCTTCTGTCTTTCTCTTTTCAACAGAAATACCACTTTAATTCACCAGCTTGTTCTTTACTGTGGTTTCACTGCACGTTGAGCTAACGTCAGTGACACTCTCCGACTTCCTGCAGATGTTTCAAATTAAAAGGGTAAACATGAGAGAAGCGTTGTTTTTGCTTTAAACAATTAGAAATAAATGACTAATGTAAGCATGTCCCAAGTAAAGGCAGTGTTCTCCCTTCAACTGAGGTCAATTTGAGACTTCACAGGAACAGAAGTCAGAGATGTCAGTAAGGAATGTCTGCATAATCCTGAGAGGAGGTCTAAAGGGACTTGAACCTAAAATGAGGCATGCACCATTTGGCCATGATGCAATGATGTAGATGAAAATGTAAGCATTGGGTGGGGCTGTTACATTCCTCCATTAAATAGACCTGGGTTCTCTTCATTTAAACAGTTTTATTACAAAATGAGATAATCATAATGTGCAGTCTCAGTTACGTTGCATTTTGAGGAAAATAATTTATATTTCAAATACAGCCTGATCAATTTATTGAACTGTCCCCCCCCCCCCCATACTGACATGACATTTAAGAAACAAATTCTTTCATGAAAATCTCTATTTGAATCTTAGCTTTCGTATTTGTCACTAATAGTGCAATCCTTTAAGAAGATGCGGGCACTGTCCAGTGACATGTTTCATGATGCCTAGAATACTATTAGAGTAACGTACGGGGCCAACACAGTCTTTTGGAATATATGACAATCTTGATGTAAACTGTACATGTACTACACACAAGCACAATCCGTAACCCCTGTGGAACCACACGTACAACCAGACTGAAATCAGGACACAGAGAGGGTATTGGTTTTCAATCTCATATCCTGTTTTATTGTTCAAATATGGCAGAACAAGATATACAACACAGCACAAACAACACACCTACGCAGTCAGACACACACACACACACTCGGACAAATGGAAAGACAAACAGAAAGGGCAATTTTGTAGAGATGTTCACACAGGAGTTCACACAGCTGCGAGTTGTCGTGATTGATAGAGACAAGAACTTCTCTAGGGAACCACTGATCAAACATCCCACAGTCACTTTATGAACACACACACACACACACACACACACACACACACAACACACACACACACACACACACACACACACAACACACACACACACACACACACACACACACACACACACACACACACACACACACACACACACACACACACACACACACACACACACACACACACACACACACACACACCACACACACACACACACACACACACACACACACACACGCGCCGGGACGGATGAACAGAAATATCATACAGACCAACAGGACAACTTGTGTATTAAAGGGGATTTTAAGGAGATTAAGGATCCGGTGACAATAGAAGATAAAAATGAAAATGTTCAAAGTCCACCTTAAGACAGAATTCACCTTGTTGTTATTGATGTTTCAATGAGCCCACAATGACAGGACTTAAGTGGATTTCACAGGGATGAGAGCACATTTTCCAGCTCACACCTGTTCGCGCCAGAGGGAAATAAACCTCATGTGGCTGAAAATCTGAGCTTGCAAACTGAGTCTCTCTTTATCTCTGTGTCCATGCGCAGAGAAATCGATTTACCTAGAAATAAAAATAACATGAATTCTGTCTGGAGTGGGTGGATGTTTTTTTTTTTTATTTTTACATTTAACTCAAGAATCCAACTCTTTAGCCACAGGTTAACATTTAGGAGACTTTGGCAAATCTCACAGCAAAATGACCCCTCATCATCATCTAGTCATTCACGTTGGCTAAAAATGTTACCTATGCATTGTCACCTTAAGCACTTACAGTTAAACAAAAATCACATCAATTTGTTTTAGTGACTAAAGGCCACTTTGAACAGAGGTGGTTTGATTTAACAGCATGTATACATTTACCTGCTCTCTGAAAACAAGACAATTAAAAACAAAAACGAAAAATAATTGAAGTTTTGTGCTTTTTTTCACCTTCAAATACAAACTGAATGCTCTTTTTCTCAGTTCAAAATAAAATATCTTCATTTTTTTCCACATGAAATTCATTCTTATATTCATTCAGGGAAGCCAGCTCTTCTGCTGCAACAGCAAAGCAAATAAATAAAAATAGCTAAAAAATAAAATATTTAATGTCAGAGTAAACCAATCACCTTTATTATAGCTGTATCATCATCATCTTGCTGTCAGTTGAAAACCTCATCTCTCAAGATTTTTTTAAAAAACTTCCCCTAATTAAGGGACAATCTGCCTTAATTTCTGAATGGATTACATGAGCTGTGAGGTCAAATGCAGCACATGAAAAGGCCAATTTCATTGTCACGTTTAACAGAAAAAAATATGTATAAATATATATATATATATGGATGGAAGACACTGAAATTTTCAGCTGACAGAAGCAATTTTCTGAGTTAACCTCCTTGACATCAGCATCACCATCTGAATAACTAGCTCGGCTGTAACTGCTCTTACATGTGAAGTACAAGGGGATAAAAGCTCCTCAGATCAGCACAAACATCCCCAGTAAACACTGAGCCTCAAACAGCCAGCCTTCAGTCTGTGTTATAGCCTTTAAAAGACTAACAGATAATAAACCATCTGTATGTTCTTGCTTCAGATTAATTTCACTGAAAAAAATAACAATATAGTATGAACCAAAATTAATTATAAATGATCAGACAGGAAACTGAGCTATGAAATGAATGCCTGTGTTTAATAGTAATAACCACCTGTCACATATAAATTTAATGGTTATCAATGAAACAAGCAGCCAGGTTAATGGCGTTAATGGAGTAAAAATGCTTTCTTGGCAGCTCGTAGTGTGTTGTCGTAGTGGTATATTATTTTTTAGCATCCCCGATTTAGTGTCTCCAATTCATCTGACATTTTTTGTAAAATTAGTGTTATTAGTAGAGAGAAATTAATGTGATAGAGGGATGCTTGATTTATGCACCGTGTGTATGTGCAGTGTTTCCCAGAGTGTTTATGGACTCAACAGAAGAGTCCAGATTGGGTTTTCAAAAGCTGGTGTCGCTTAGTTTCTGTTTTGAAAAATGAATTCAGAGTTTAGAGCTTGATTTATCTTAACTCAATGATTGTCTCAGTGCAGCCTCGGCAGGACAACAGTAATATATAATACTTACAAGCACAGCAGGGGCCACTTTCTATAAACAACTAAAGACAGAACGGCAGTTTGGTATGTAGACAGACATCTTATGTGAAACTAAAAAAGGAAATGCTGGAAGTTTCAAGAAGATCCATTTCCTGAAGTGGATAAATTCAAAGTGCTTTGAACCCAGCCTCGTAGCTGTACAACAAAATACAACAAAAGAACTTGTACTGATCCAAAGTCCAACATAATGTATTTCACACTTAAGTTTGGAGAAATCCAACATGTCAAACCAGCTCTTTTCACATATCTTCTTCTGAATGAGCAGATGAGTAATTGTTTGTCTATGAAGTCAGCACTGATTTTATTTTCTAAAAGAAACATATGCTCAAAAAAAATAAAATATTTTCATCACCTGCAGCAATGTAGTGAAGGAGAAAGGAGTGTTTTACACTGAGGGGAATAGAGCATATTGAGTCATTTTTTAAATGCAGGTGATGGTAAACCAAGCTGTCTACAAAACAGGATTTATCTTATTCTAAAAAGGGCAGTTTGCGAGTGACCAGTCACAGTGAACTCTACATGTGCACGTCTCTCTAGACGAGTGCGTCACATATGTTTTCTGGGTTTGATGTACGAACACAGACCCCCGGTCGAGTGAGGATCTGGGGGCCGTATCCGCTCTGTTAGATGAAGGACTCCAGAGTTAGTAAGCTAACTAACAGGCTTAGCTAGTTGGCCTGTTGGGACGGTCACCTGGTAGCACTGATCTTAAGCTACATTATATATTTAACTTGCACTGTGTCAGGCTAGGTCGGGTGGGGCAAGTAGCTAGCATGACTGGCTAGCAGTTGTGGTTGGCAGTCAGCAAACTGGACTGACTGGTTGGCTGGTTCAGGCTTTCTGCCCAGAGCTGCCTGACTCTTCTCCTGATTAGCCAGGCCTGGCTGATGTTTGATGGGCGGCTGATTTTTCAGTCTCTGTACCTCAGTTCGATGATGTCACTTCCTGTAGTCTGTGGTGGAGTTAGCTGTAGTGTCTATCTTTGTGGCAGTTTCCTCAGTGTTTCCAGGGAGCTGCATGGCCGTGGCCTTAGGCCCGCCCCCATTTTGAAGTGTCTCCTGTTTGTATTGTTGCAAGGCGCGATTGACAGCGTCATCAACCAGTCTCTTGCTGACCCTCAGTAGCTCTGCCTCGTCAGGCTCAGACCGGCGACGCCCACCTGGGTAGAACAAGCGCGACAAAAGCATTTACCACCGTTTCTCATATTCAATCATGAACACATTCTGTACATTATCATTCACAAGCTCAATACACACAGTTACGCAAACAATGCAAGAAAGTGAGATATACGGCTCTTCAGCTGCTAAATGCTCTGCTATGTTCACCAGCTATTTGCTAACTTTGTGTATCTGCTGTGTGGTGCTGGGCAGGTAGCGTACAGCAAGTGAAACCTAACAGTGAAGGTGCAGGCCGTAAAACCCACAAGGAGCTGAGGGAAACTGCAGAGATGGGCGATTATTCTCTGTGGATTTGTCAGTGTGAACAAACCTTTTCAGATCAAACATGGTTATTTTTTCCACCGTTAATGTAACATATTGATTAGTGCAGCTACAAGGTAAAATAAGGAATATGCCCCTGGAATAATACTCTGAAAATGATGTACCTAAATAATGAATGAAATATTTGAGTAAATTTATTTATTTTAGGATAAGTCACATATTGTTTTAATAAAATTTGAACTGAAAATCTTATTTTCTGGAACTATACATCTTTGTAGTTTTACAGCATTTTCAGATGCTGCTGAGATGAAACTCTAAACCAGATTTAGTGATATACTGATGCCCCTAAAATTTGTTGTAAAAAGTTGTTGTTTTTCTGTTTTTACTTGTGTATTTTTGATGGAATCAATAATCCCTTTCTAAAAAGAGAACAATATAATTTTCACAAATTGAAATCCATCATCAAACTGTGGATTTTCAAATTCTGTTTATGCCACTATAGCTGGTGGTCTGTATGTGACAGGGATGACATATTCAAATGATTAACTATTGTGACATTTAATGCCATTAACTACAGTGGATTTGATTCCAGCTCCAAGTTGGGTGTCTCTTTATATGATAACAGGTCTTGTTTCATTCTTATTCTCGTATAGTCAAAATGAAAAGGGACGGTAACTATTAATCTGACAATAATAAATGACTATACAATCACTCATTGTAAAGTGAATCCGGAAACAATAGATTGGATATGACAACAATAGAAAAGATGTGACAGTTAGGGTGTTGAGTTGATGATAACAGATGAGGTAAACAACCATCTATCGGCTCTTCTGTACATGCATTTTGAATCTAATCTACCTCCTGCAGTGTTTGAAAAGATGATAAATTCAACAAGTAAAGCTTTTATCACACTGCTAGTTGTGCTTTTGCTATGGACAAAATGGCAGTCAAAAAGACAGTGAGATAGAGGGGGAGTCAGACAGACATAAAGCCAGTTAGAAAGAAAAAAAAGACAGGCAGAAAGTCAATAATTCATGGAGAAAGACAGTTATGCAGACAGGCTGTAAGATGGACAGCCAGCACCAAGCCATTCAGAAAGAGAGTAATAGAGAAGCACTCAAGCATCCGGCCTGTCTGAGGCACGCACACACACTCACAAACACACACACACACACACACACACACACACACACACACACACACACATACACACACACACACACACACACACACACACACACACACACACACACACACACACACACACACACACACACACACACACACACAGATCACTGCGGTGGTTCAGAAACACACTATAACCACCTCAACATTTGATTACTGAAGCCAAACAGAAAATCCCCAAGCTAATCTTCTATACCACAAAACTCTCCTGGGCCCAGGGGTTTGTTTATATGTGAAAGCAGTGTGGTGCTCTATTATTCATTACAGAAGAATACAGAACATACAGAATAGAGTGAGAAAGCCTTCGAGGATGATAAAGGTTTCCTGAGGTGAGAATCTCATCCATAAAGCGATACATCTACTTTTTTTTCTACCAACCTAGTGTTACTGTTGATGTTCTTGTATTGCTTTTTGCAGATTATCCTTCCTCCTTAGAGGAACACTGTGGAATTTTTAATCTCTAGTAGCAACATGGAGCAACATAATTGCTACTGAAATGTTTGCTTAACAAAAAAACTCCACAAGGAACCTTTAAGACACAAAGTATCATTGACTTTTTGGCAAACTGACTCTTAAATCAGTTCAGTAGTATGACAAAATGTAGCTCAGTTTCTCTGATCTAGCTCTCTGCTGAAGTGCACCTGGTGGCTACTAAACATGACACATCCAACCAGCAAAAAGTAAAGTCCTGAAAGGTATGAATTTAATAAGGTGTAGAAATGCTCTGCAGGTGCCTCAGTCCATGAAGACTTGCTATAGTAATGTCAGTCACCGATGACTGATTGTACCACACGTATCCCTTCTTTCATCCTCCAGGTGTTCTGCTGGGCTGACATCTGCTCTACAGACCATACTGATATTAATCAGTCACAATCACATGCATGTCACAGCAACATTTCACCACCACTAGCGGCTTGTTCTGTTGACACATGCATTATGCGTCCATGGATTTGTGTTATTTATGCCAAATATTCAGCCTGCTAACAACACGCTGGACAGAAACCAGCATTCATCAGACCAGACGGCACATGTATACTCATCCAATTATGATCAGCATGTGCTCACATCAGCTTCACTTTTTTTTTTTTTTTTTTTTTTTGGCTAAAGTGGTTTGTACCCAACATGATGTTCTGTTGTAGTACATCTAGCTCATGGTTTATTGAGTTGTGTGTTCTAAGAAGCCCTGCTGCTGTTGTACTGAGATGCTATTTGATTAACTGTGGCCTGCCTTCCAGTTTGAGTGACTCATGACTCTGACCGCTTTTCGATGAGATATTTTTACCCTCAGGAGAATGAACTTATTCTGAATCTGCCTTTCTTAGTAAACTGTAGACACTAGTATGTGGAGCTCCTCAGATGCAGGTAATTTCTGAGTATCTGATACCGGCACTTGTGGCACTAATGATCAAGTCATTTAAATCATGTGACCTAACCAACTTCTACAGGCTTTGCATGGTTATTGCACTGGTCTCAACGCTCCCTCATTTGCCGCCACAAACCTTTATGCAGCTCATTATTGATGATTGGCTCCTGGTCTTTGTGACCAACAGTAATCAAACACCGCTCACATACAAAAATATTCTTTACTTCAGGAAACATATTGCTCACATAAACAAACATGAATATGTATGCAGAGTCATTTTCCCTCCATCTCTGGGAATGCTGTCGAGATATGTGTAGACTACATGTCAAAGTAAAGAAACTGTAGTAAAAGTAGCTCATTTAAACAGCGAATAGCAGCTCCCATGAAGATGAGGGCACAGCAGGATGTAAACATGCTGAACCTATTCCAAGCCCAACAGGTGCTGAGGGCCACTACCTTGTTTGCATGATTTATACTTTAGTCACACATATTTCATAGTGCGGTGGAGGAAGTTATTACAGCACAAATGAAGGAATGTCTATAATAAAATCCTTGCATGCAAAATACCGAAACATGTGAAAGGCAAATATCAGCAAGTAAAGCTGTTGCATTCAAAACTTTTACAAGCTAATGGATCTAGTGCATTATAAAAATGCAATGTCCTGCTCAAGGAAACTACAGCAGGGCGAGGCTGCACGATAACACAAGGCCATACACCCAGGCAGTGCGGTTAATGGACATTCTTAATCACTTCCTGCTCTGCTGCCTGAAACCAGGAGGACAGAAGCTGCGTCTGGTTAACTGAATTTAAACTGATAGGTTACGTGAAATGATCATAGATGAGAAATTAGACATAAGCTGAAAGGAAATGCTGGCAGATACTGTTTTATTGATTAGATTTCTGATTAATTTTATAAAATGCTGATGATTAGCAGATCAGTTGCAACAGGATTAAACCCAAATATGAATTAAAAAAAAAAAAAAAAGATTATTTGGAATTTTTGGGAAAATGATTGAACAAGCTCCACGTCATCGTTGAAAAAGTCACTTATGTTATGTTGTGTGTTATTAATATGATCAATAGTATTCCAGAAGTAATCATCATCAGTTTGATTAGGGATTACGTCATGGAGAACATTTTTAGCCCAAAATCACATGTAGATTAGGTATCGAATGAACCCTCCTAACTCTGATTGTAGACATACGACATGAGGCGGACACATACTTGAACGTTTGGAACGGAGTGGATTCTGAACCAAGTCTGCAACACAAGCATAAAAATGAAATATTAAATCAAGACACACATACAAAAACACAAAAAAAAAACCCAACAAGATGTATTTTATCTTGTTGTCTCGTGGATTTCATACACTCACGAAGCAGCACAGTCATAAAAGCCTCTTTGTCTGTTAACACAAGGGAGATACTTTCAGCGCTAAAAAGTTTTGACCCTGGGCTACATGAAGACTATAATGGATGCACAATCATTCTGAAGAAATATTCTTATCCAAATCCACTGACTGTCATACTGCCAATAGCTGCAAGAGTAAAAATAGGGTGCAGGAACATTTTATTTCAAAGATGGAAGAATTGCAAACACAAAATATTTTAAGTCCCTGTTTCAGATGAGGCGGCACTTTGGAGAATAACTGTCGGATGATTTTAAAATGGGAAGATTATGGCATATGGGAACTGAATCCCTCATTTCGTGTCCTCTCTTATTCAGATCAGTTCCTGCTGTCGTTATGAACATCCAGAAAATAATAGCTTGTAATTCTGACCCTGTATATATGATGTAACGCTGTCAAAGGTCTGTTTAAAGGGGTGTGTGTATGTGAGAAACTCTTTTTATCTTCCAGTCCAATTTCGCCCTGACAAAATGAACGCCTTTATGATGGCAGTAAAGCTGCCCTCTGTCCCTGCTTACACGTGTAATACGTGTAACACACACACACACACACACACACACACACACACACACACACACACACACACACACACACACACACACACACACACACATTCCTCACAAGGCTGACAGTTCAACAGCATCTTACACACTTTCTCACATACACCCACAAATTCTCATAGCTCATATCCTCACTCTCACACTCCTTTGTTTCTGTATCTTCTACTCTCTCTCTCTCTCTCTCTCTCTCTCTCTCTCAATCTTTCTCAATCTTTCAAACCCCCTCCATCTCTACCACTCTGCCTCCTGCCACCTCTTCTCATCTTTACTTTTTCAAACCTCTCTTTATCTAAACCTTTTTTCCTCTCTCTCTTTCTACCTTTTTTTTTTTTTTGCTGGCTGTGTTGTCATGGTGATGGGATGAGAACCAGACAGGCATTTCAACTTTTAACAACACTGGAGGACGTACCGACTTCCATCTGGTTTTTGGCAGGTTTCACTCTCTCATGTCTCCAAGTGTCTTTTTCTCAGCACGTCTTTCTTTTTCCCCCACGACCTTTCTCTTTGTAGCTCATCTTTACCGTCATACTGACTGTCGAGTCTAAAGACCTGGTGCCAAATATTTCCAGTGAAGTCTCTCTCTGTGGACTGACATGTTTTATTTTTGCCTCTAGCTGTAGTGTTCTTCCTTTCTTCATCAGTATGCATTACATTAAACTCTGGCTCTTTCACTGTGATGTTGATTCATCTAAAGCCAGACTGAACCTCTTGACCCATTTGGTGCAAACCAAGCCAATTAGTGTCTTTAACTGGTAAGTAGTAGTAATGAGGACAGTTTTAGGTGGAAATTATTATTATCTTGCCTGGGTAGATACTGGTTAAACCTGTAGTAGAAATGAGATTAGTCTAGTATATGCTGTCCTCTGTCCAACAGTAATTGTTTGCCAGGTAGTGCTTTAATTGCCCGTTTATATTTTTAGCCATGATAGCGGCATGGTTTGTAGGTTCGTCTACCATCTTTGTCCTTCCTGAAATATCTCAACTGAGGCTCAACTCGGCTAACGATTAATGTGTTGATTATTTTCTTGATTTATCAGATAGTTCTTTGGTCCACCACTTTCCAGAAACCAAGGTGATGTCTTTAAATGTCTTGTTTTGTTCGACCAACAGTCCAAGAACCTAAAACACTACATTTACAATAAAAAAAGGAAAACCAGAGAAGCTAAAACCAAAGGACGGGTGAAAGTTAACTTAACAACTTAATCCATTATTAAAATAGCTTGACCATTTGTTTCAGACTGCACCTTAACTTTGTATCTTGTGCCAATTATTTTACTTTGGTTGATGATTAGCTAATTGCTAAACTAAGATGGTAAACATGGTAAATATTCTACTTGCTAAGTCAGAAAGTCAGCATTGTTATTGTGAGCATGTTAGCACCTTGATGTTTGCATTAGGTCAAAGCACAGCTGTGGCTACATATAGCATCACCGACAGATCTTTTCAATAGTGTTGAAACTATACGTTAATTCAATTCAATTAGTTAAAAATCATTAGTTTCAGCCCTAATTCTATTACATTATAATGCAGCAAATAAAAAGCCCCTTTATCATAGTGCACGATGTCCAAAAGTTATGCAACTGTGAGCTTGTTTTGTATTCTAACATTAGCATTTATTTATTTGAGCACTAGAGCTGCTAGCATGGCTGCAGACGCTCCTCCTTTCTCCTTCCACTTTGTTCCTCCTCCCTCTTTGTCTCTGAAGTGCACTGGTTTATAGTCACTCAGACAGACAGAGAGGTCGAAAGGTTGTTGGTGTACAGATGCCGTTTTTGGGATTATGACTGTACACTGTCACGGAGCTTGGAGTCTGCAGCATGTCAAATGACAACTACTGTGTGTCTGCTTTGCTTTCATTTCATTCCCAGCGTCACCGCTCTGCCCTGTTGTGCTTGGCTCTGCTCTTTTCTCCTGGGCACCACTCTACTGTGATTTATTCTGTGCGATGCAAGACCCTTTTAACACCATTACTTCAAACTTCCATGCACACCTATTTATCTTGTTCTGTGGCTCCTTTTTCCGCCAAATAATTAATAGAGTCCACTTCCTGGTTGAATCAGAGCTGACATTCTGCTGAAGCCTGCCAAAAATCTTTAGGCAGGCGCTTTTAATACTTTGTACTTTCCATGATGGAGGGAACACTTTATAATGTTCAGTTGCAGCTGATGGTGGCTACTCTCGTGACGCAACCCATACACAACCACTTCACATTTACATGCAGTATAAACCCATTAAAGACCCGAATCAAATTCACTGGATACAGCAGCATAACTGATTATATTTACACCTAGCCTAACAATCTGTGGCTATGACTAATTTCTTCTTACCCCAAATCAACTGATTCCCTGAAAGCTGTAGCAGAGGTTTAGACACAAATTTAATGCAGCTTATCTGGTGAGGGGAGGAGGATAGATGAAGACAAAGCAATGGGCAGATGAGGAGGAGGGAAAGAGGGGGACAAAGAGGAGGAGAAAGACTACAGTACAGTAAGTGATGTGAGGAAAAGGAGGCTGAGCATATTTGCGCAATGCAAAGACCTCCTTAATGGAGGTTCGAATGAGAAATGAAAAAGCAAAGCAAGAGGAAAAAAGAAGGGAGCGGGTGCATTTGAGGACGGAGGGGGAGGCTGGAGGAGGAGGAGAAGGAGGGGAAAGGAGGAAAAACGGACATTGAAATAGGAGTATAGGAGGAGGACAGTGGGGGTATATAGAGGCTGTGGAGCAGCGGGGTAGGTGGGGATAGAGCCCTGATGGTGGAGTGGTTTCCTCAGGAAATACCAGACGCTCTCTTAGACACGAGATACCGACTGCAGCCCAGTTCAACAAACTTATATTTACACTGTATTCTAGGGAGCCAGGATTCGACTTATTATTATTCATTGCCAGGTAGACTGTTCATTACAAAATGCAAACAAAAATGCACTCCCTAAATACATGCTGAATAACATCAGGATGTTGTGCTTCCTCTCAGGGAAGGTTAATCCAGTAAATTAAACATTTGGCTGGAGGTAGAAAGTCAGATCAATAAACCTAAGCTGTTATCCTTTGGCTGGAGAATGGCCGAGAGACACTACAGTGCCCAATGTCCTCATCAAATGGCCTTTGAGCGAGGGACTAATCACATAAATGCACCAAGGACACTGCGAACTATTTAAAGCATTTAAAATAAAAATTTTAGACAAAAAACCAAAAGATAAAAAACACTAGGAGGAGACGCTTGGATTAAAATTATGCAGCTCTATGACTCGTTACTCATCTTTCTACAACATATTCTGTCATAGTCTAATCTGCCTGCATTTCGGTGAATTCAACAATAGAGAAAAACAATTACATTTCTCACAATCTCTCCCTTGCGCCAGAACAATGGGATACAGGGTGTTGTTGCCCAGAAGTGTGTGAGTCATTACTCTCTACCAGTGCGCTGATCGACAATTTCATGGCTGATAGATTTCCTCTACTGAGACAGTGAACACCATCAAAGCACTTTGAAAACAATGCAACAAGGATGAAGAAGACTTAAAGAGGCACTGAGACTGAATGGGAAATAGCATATGCAGTCATTGTGCTACCTGAGGCCTCGCCTTTATATAATCCTGCCAGAAACAACAGGGTTAACTGCTGGTAGAAAGAGTTAATTTGCATTTTGTCGCCCCAACATGAACATGATGACAAAAAGCGAACTGCCATCATTCTCGTAAAAGAAAGCCTTAGGCCAGATGTTACATTATGAATATGACAGTGGAATACTTAGTTAAAAAAAGTAGAACATAAACTAATTATGTTGGTGATTTGCTCTGAAGTGACTTCAGAGAAATAAGGTACCGAGAAAACATACATACTAGTGCAACCCAATTATTCCTAGGAAATTATTGCAGCCTTTAGCCACAGTGGTGCTTTGAGCTAAATGCCAACGCGCTGATGTTCAGCAGGTACCATTTAAAGCAGAATATTTACCATGTTAGCGTGGTAGCATGCTAACATTCGCTAACTTGGTCATTAACTAAAATATAGATCAAAATAAAAATTGGATTTCAAAAGTCAGGACATCACCACCTAGATTATAATCCACGCTGAGGGGGGGACATTTCACACCAAATAGTTGTCACTCTAAACCAAACATATCAACCTGATGGAGGAAAGGGGAGGACATGGTATGAACAAAGTCAGGATTCATCCTCTGGGCACCATGAGGCAAACCCCAAATGTCACCCTCATGGTGGCACTACAGGAAAACTCCATGCTGCAGGGCACAATCAAACAGACACAGCATTGAAGTGAACATCCCTCATTGATTATACCTTAAAAAGCAGACACTGAACTGTTTCCATTTGTCAGAGCAACACTTTAGTGAATGTCTGTAGAAACTTTCATGGCAACCTGTTTAATAGACAATAGACTGACAATGCCATCCAGAGAATAAGAGAGGATGAAACTAAAAAAAAAAGGCAAAGGCTCTTTTAACATTTGGTTCGGGGGTCTGAAAGGGGATGCAGACATTAAAGCTGTACAGCTGGACAGGTGTGTCGCCCTGTGAACACTGCTTGACTGGACATCAAACAACCAGCCTGGCCTTTCTAGCATGAATGGGCGACAGGAGAAAACGCATACTATGCTTTGATTTGACATCTTTCGGCCTGGTGTCATAGAGCAACTGATCACAACCTAGTCTGTTAGCTAACTTACAACAACATAACAATTCCTATAGGGGGTTCAGCGGTATGAACCATGACATTATTTTTGTCTCAATCGCTTCAGATACAAGCAGCACAAGGAATCACATGCCTCTGCCTCTCAGCGTCACCACTGTTTCCACACCTTGGTTTTTGACGCCAAACTCAAATCCAAAACTGCGGCTTTATTATGTGCTTGACATCTTTATAAAGAGCAGTGACTGTCTGGCCTGGTTTGGAAACACGTCTAGCTTAAACAGTGTCTGGCCGAACAGAGAGACTGGCTATGATCCAGTCAGACCTCGTCTCAATCAAACAGGGGGGGGGGGGGGGGGGGGGACGACGACACAGTATTAAAGAAGTGAACATCTCTTATTGATTGTCTCTTAAAAAAAAAAAAAAAAAAAAAACGCAGACACTGAGTGGTTTATATTTCTCTTTGCAGAACAAAACCTTAGTCCCTTATTCCCTCTGGCCAAGCTTCAGGGCATGTATGCTGCAATTTGAACCCAGCTGTGCCTCCCTCCTCTGTGTCGCAACCTGACTTGGGGCAAAAAACATTCAGTCAGTAGTCAGGCATGGCTTTTTCTGCTCAGTGACCCAGCTCACTGAGCTGTCGTTGGCTGTCAGACTCGCACTTATACACAGTCGTGGCAGATCTGTGAATTTTGGAGCAGGGACAAAGAGATTGTGAAAATGTCAGTGTTTTTATGTTTCTTGGAAAAAAGAGACTGCACAGAAAGAGTTAACACAGACAGGCACCAGAATGAAAGAAAAAAAACTTGGCAGACAGAAATGAATGGGAGAAAAAAGGATGAATTAAGCGGTGCTGAATACATCTCTTTCCTTCTCTCTCTGCTTTCTCGTTGCCTTTTTCTCCTCCACCCTGTTCCCTGTATCTTTCTCCACCTCTTCCTTGCATGTGGTCTCTGCTGTCTTCACCAGCCATCTCTTTCTTTGTGCATCACTGTGCTTTGTGAGTGGATCACAAACACAACCACATAGCTGAATTTTAAACCATTTTTAATTTTGCGATCCCACTGTTGTGCAAACCAGTTAAAAAGGAAAACATTCTTCTCGTCCAATGAAGGTCATTTCTGTTCTGTTGTTATACTGTGAATGCAGGTAAACAGCTCGTTCAGTGGCCAACCAGAGACTGAACCGCCCTTTATTCGCTTATTCTAAGCAAGCTGTGTCCCTGTGAGGAGTCACGCTGCCTTTATCCGACTGTTATTAGAAGGGGGAAAGCACATAGTGATAAGAGGGGGAATAAAGGTTAAGTAATGCTATGAAGGGCGTGGTGCTGTTTGGTTGTGAATTGGAGCAAAATGGCACACACACTATCTGTGTTGCATTAGCATAAAGTAATAACTGCTTCAAAGAAACATGTTTGAAATAGTTGCTAAATTTCTTAAGTCACCTGTGAAGCTGCTCACTAAGGTTATATGAGGAATGTTTCACAAGAACAGAGAGGGGACTTAAACAGGCATTCCCTCTCAAAGAGCAGCAGTGAGGGAGTCTAAAGAAAACTCCTTCTTACTGCACAATTTAGTGACTGGACTTTTGAAAGCAGCGTTGTGATGGAAGAGAATAACTACACTGTTTGTCACTTTGTCTGATAGTTGGCAGGAAATCTCAAAAACTATTAAGCACATTTAAATGAACTTTGATAAAAAAAAAAGTTAGACCACAGGCCAAGGGAGAATTGATTTGATGCAGATCACACCCTCATGAGGCCTTTTATAAGGTACTTTGACTCCTCGACTCGATTAGTTAATCAGCAGAAAATCAATCAGTAGAAAACTTTAAAGCAACAATCTCAAATTTTCTCTTGTTTCAGTTTCTCAAATGATGAGATTTGTTACTTGTATGTATTCTTTACTCAACTAAATGGAATATTCTTGTGTCATTCAGCTCTTGACCGGACTTGGTTGGACTCTTAACAATTACGGTTTACATTATTCACATTTTATAGATTTAATGATTAACTGAAAAACTAATCCACACAAAATCATCAATAATGGACATAGTGATAGTTTTTGGTTAGTTAGTTCATTTCTTGGTTGAATACAATTCCTACAATTACTACATCCCAACAGTTTTTAATCAGTCCCTCTATGAGCATCCAGTCTTCAACTAATTGGCTTAACTTGGCAACTTTTGTCATAATGTCGATGCAAAATATCCATGACAGCAGCATGCATTTACAAGGCAGTACTGTAACTCTGTGGTCATGACATGTGCTTCACACAAAGAAACTAATTCAGCTGTGGGCATTTATGCTTGTGTGTGTATATCTAGTACATTGTTGTGAGAGGTAGTGTGTGTTCGTATGGTTTTCACCTGCAGCGACTGTTGACATGACTGTGACAACTCGTCATCTTGGTCATGGTTGATTCACACACAGACGCACTGCAAGCACGCACACACACACACATGCATACAGTGCATGCACGTGTCTTGCTGTGCTCACGAGGATTACTGTCACTGCATCACAGGGGTAGCATCTGACCTACAGTACACACACTCCCCCTCTTTGTCCGCCTCCCTCTCCTTGCCTGTGCCTTTGTCTCAACATCACCATTTCTCTTTAAGCCCATTCCCTCCATTTCCCCTCATTAGTCTTCATTCCCTGCATCACGCTTTCCCCTTCTCCCTCCATCTCTCTCCACTCAGAAGTAGGGCACAGTGGCTCGACTGTTTATAGCAATGCAGCTGCAAGCGGGGGGAGAGAGAGAAACAGAGAGAGTGAGAGAGAGAGAGAGAGGGGGACACAGGGGAACAGGAGAGAGGAAGACCAGTACAGTGCTTCAAAAGAGCACACATATGCCTCCACACACACACACGCACGCACGCACGCACGCACGCACGCACGCACGCACGCACGCACACACACACACACACACACACACACACACACACACACACACACACACACACACACACACACACCTATTTTCAAAATCACCATTTCAGCCGGTGTCAAAGTCTGCGTTTATGACAGGATGTTCAGCATGATCAACATCTTACATACAGCACGCACACGCATAATGTACAGGCCACAAATCACTGGATCATTTTATTACTTTGTGTCACTGGTTAATCATTAATCCAACAGGTTTGCGGCAATATTAATACGCAGGTTACTTTAATTTTCCTTCAGTAGTTAACAGAAAAGGTAACTAAAAATTTATTAGAAACAAAAGCACAGTTCGAGTTCTAAAGAAAAATCTTTCCTGGCAGTTGAATGGGTGGCAGATTTTCTATTAGTTTAAGTATCTAAATAAGATCAATTTCAATTTCTTGCAATAGAATGAAAACTGGGACAAACAAGTAACTAATCCAATTTACTCCCCCAGATGCTACAGGGAAAACTCAGAATTCCAGCTCTATAGACTGAAGCCTTCCTTTCACTATAGCTAATCTATATCACACTGGTAAACACAGTGTGCGAGTTCCATTCAGTGCAGGTGACATCTTGTATATAAGTAAGCAAGTAATAACAGAGAAGAAACACTAGTTCTACTTCTAAAACATGTAGTGGCACCAAAACTGAATGGTAAAACCAATCAACCCGGATACAGCTGCTACAGAACAATGAGCGAAATCGCTGCTTAAAGCTGTAATCAAACCACAAGCTGCATCAGTCATTATCCTCTAGAGCTCATTTCATTCCATATGAGCTTAAACAGACCAGGCAGTTTCCACTCTGTATCTCTGTCATCTAGTGGAAAATGCGTGCCTTAACTTTGGTCCTTTATTTATCTATTTCAATTTTCCTTTAGTTGACCACTGATGTTGTGTAACAACATATGTTAGATAACATCCGTGCTCAAACAACTCATCCAGAGAAAGTTGTGGTTGTAGAGATGAGGAGATATCCGGCTAATCTGCACCACATGGTCGTGTACAAATGTTAATGTTGTCTTAACGTTGCGTCACTGTCGTGTTTGAGCTTCACTGTTCAGAAAGATGAACGAGTTTTTCACATTTGTGTGTTTCTCCATGTTTACCTTAAATCTCATTTTAACACATGGACATGATGAAGGTATGCTGGTATGCAACTTGCACAAGTGTGATGTGTAAACTTAAAACCTGCTGCACATATGTAATGATACTTCAGTAATGTATGAGATATTTAATGTAGGTAGACTTTTGATTTAAATTCAAGAGGCCATTCGGTATATATGTTGAAGCAATACAGGAAGAACTAATGAAAACAGAAGAAGCTGAAACACTGAAGTATACCGATAATTCTGATGGAAAAAATGAAGAAATTAAGTAATCATACTGTTATTCAGACTAAGAATACTTAAAATGCAAGACAAGACTGGAACAGAAAGTTGTTTTGCAGCATTAATCTTTTTTCCACTGATGTATCTTTAGGTATCATATAGATGCCCTTCTGTGGGCCTCCCTTCATGCAGAGTGAAACCTTTGCAGATTGCCCAAAATGCAGCAGCATGTCTGGTCTTCGATCAGCCTAAAAGGGCACATGTCGCTCTGCTACCCATTGACCTACACTGGCTGCCCATGGCCGCCTGAATATATTCAAGTCACTAACGCTTGCCTTCAGAGTGACTTCTGGGTTTGCACCCATCTACGTAAACTCAAACATACAAGCTTACGCTCCCTCTCGGCCACTGTGTTCCTCCAAAGAACGTCATTTGGCATAGTCATCCCTGCACACAAAGCAATCACAGTCGAGACTGTTCTCGCCTGTGGTTCTCCAATGGTGGAACTAGTTAGCGAATGCTATCAGAGCAGGGACATCCATCTCTTGAAGACTCAACTCTTCCGAGAGAACCTCCTCTCCTAACACCTAAGGCCCCCTACCATGCCTATCCTTGCATGTATTGAATGGATTTAGTACTTAGTACTTACACCAAGGTCTCTCACTGCACTGAAGCTTTAGTGTTGTCCCTCGCTTGCAAGTCGCTTTGGATAAAAACATCCATCTAATGAGTAAATGTAATGTAAATGTAATGTGGAGCGCTATGAAATGATGTTTTGTCAAGTCCCAGTTTTGTTTGTATCATGCCCACGAGCATGTGATTCACAACTTGTCAGTTTCATGCCGTTCCACTCATCGACAATTGGTGGCAGTAAGGTGCAAAGATGCCCGGCAATGCTTCAAAAAAAGGCAGTGAAGAAGACAACTGCGAGCTAGGAAGCATGGATGTTCACAATGCATGGTTTAGAACATGAAGAGGATTTTTTTTTTTTTTTTTTTTTAGACCTCAAGGATGCAGAGTGTGTTTTGGTAAGAAACAGCAAATGTAAACATAACTTTTGTTTGTTTACAAGAAAACTCCACACAGCACCTTTAAGTTTTTATTGTCTGGAAGCATCAACGAGATCTAATTAGAACAAGGTTTGAGAACAAACATTAAGTTTAGTCCTCACAGTTGATATCTGCAGTAAGAGGCCTGTAAGCAGACTTATCAGTCACTCTTAACTATTTCATCTTGTTGCAGAAGCTCTTAATTCACAAGCCAGACCATTACTCTACAAATATACAATATTGGACTGCACACAAAGGGAACTGTATGATCACACATTCTTACACGCATGTACTCTTTGTCCATCTATAGGTCACACACACAATCACAGATGTAGCCGTGCACACACAGACAGCTGACACAAAGCGACACACACACACACACACACTGCACATTATATTTCTACACTACATGCACACAGTCTCTCCACAACACACACCCACGCATGGAGACAGGAGCAGGAGACACTTACTGATTTTCTCCTCGGTTTGGGAGAAAGGGAAGCAGCACAGTTGACCCATGGCGCCTCCTTCCCTCTCCTCCTGTTCCCCTCTCCCTGCTGTTACCCCTCTTTTTCCTTTTCCCCTTGTTCTAAGACAGACAGATGGAGTGAGAGTCCTGCTTATTCCCCTGTCTCTCCCACTCTTTATCTCCCTGTCTTCTCCCTTTTGTGTCACTCTTTCTCCCCCCTCAAACGACAGGCAGACACGGCGAGGATGGAGGCAATAAAAAAAAAACCCTCCCTTTTCGTCTGTGCAGCCCAGAAGAAGACGGAGCACGGCAGGAGACAATGAAAAAAATGAACGAGTGGCTCCTTGCTCTCGCTCTACTTTGCACTGACACAGGGAGGAGGGGTGTGTGAGTGTGTGTCAGAGAGAGAGAGAGAGAGAGAGAGAGGAAAGGAGAGGGAGGGATAAAGAGAGAATAGGAAAGCTGGATTGTGTGTGTGTTTGTGTGTGTGTGTAGGGGACAAAAACACAAAAAGAGTGTCATTTTTTTATGTGTGTTAAGTGGGGACACAAGGAGGAGAGGTGTGAATGTGTACAAGATAACAAGTGTGTGTGTGTGTGTGTGTGTGTGTGTGTGTGTGTGTGTGTGTGTGTGTGTGTGTGTGTGTGTGTGTGTGTGTGTGTGTGTGTGTGTGTGTTTGTAACTAGATGCGGACAGTGGAGGAAGGGTGTGCTGTGTGAGCCAGCAGAGTAAGTGTGTGTTCACGAAAGAGACAGAGTGAGCACACTCAAGAGTGTGGCAAGTGTATGGACAAGGAAAAGGGAGCGGTATACATGAGGAGACGGCAGACACTACTGTGTGTGTGTGAGTGTGTGAGTGTGTGGAGGGGGGGAGGGGGGCTTCAAGCTCCACCTACACTCGTCACTGTAGCTTGAATAATGGTTGTTGAATAGCCGGCAGCTGCAGCCCGCTACTGCTTGTATCTATGTTATCTATGAGATCTATAATATTCTTTGCATAGGCCAAATATCCTCAAAGAATAGAAACATTTTTTAATGAAAATTCATTGTTAAATATAGGTCAACTCCAAGGTTAAGTATGGATTACGGTTAAGGCGATGGTCAGCAGTAAAGATGGATGTCCCAAAGTGAGGCGCAAGGGAATATGGAGACACATGGAGATTATCAGCAGTTTCCCATGTGTAATCAATGTATTTCATATTATCTGGTATAATGCAGCCCTCAAAGAATGCTGCAAATGTAAGGAATATTAGATGCTGCAGATTGGTAGAGCTCGGACTCACATTCTGAACCTAAGTGAGTCTGACACGATGGAGTCCAGTTCAGGCCATTATTTCTTTTATTCCACCTGCATTGGATCAGTTCGGGCTTATTTTTCATCACGTCCGTAGAAGTAAAACACTCCTCTAAAAAGGTGACTGTGGTTTTCAACTTCTTAGTTTGCTGTCAAATCCAGAAAAATGCTGATATATCTGTAGAGGATATTTTTAATGCTGTAATGTTTGGTTGATTGACAGAAAATGATGTGGCAAGACTTAATAACAGAGCAATTCAGCAAGCTAAAATGACACATATTTGCTTGCCTTGTTTGCTTTATAAAGGTGAGGAGTTTTATATCACGTTAAACTGTATTATTACACAACCTGTGAGGGCTGTTTTTTCACTTTTTTCCCCACATCTTATAAACTAATTGGTTTGTCATTAATGACAATGATTGTTAGGTTCAGCCTGTGTATTAATAAAAATATTGATTTGATTTTTTTCTATTACTATGTCAAACAGGTTTCATCACACTTTGTGCGAAATACTGGAATAGCACAGAATTACACAGCGAATGACTCAGTGACTGAGTCTTTTCTTGCAGCCATACATCAGTTGAACACTGGGTATCCCTGCTCAACTCTCTCTCTCGTCATTAATATGAATTACCATGCCTCAGTCAGCATCGCCTGAATGGTTGCGTAATCAGACTAGCTGAGCAATTTGGATGTAATATATATTGTGGCGCCATAAAAGGCAGACTTTCCTGCTCTAACTCAGCTCTGAACTGCACTGCACTCTGATGTAATGATCTCAAATGAGTCTTCACAGTCGGAGCTCAGTGTAGCCCGCCAGCACGAGTTGCTCAAGCTGATCGAAAACTCTGTTCTGACAGGAAAAAAAAAAAAAAAAATGTTTTACTTCACTTTATATTGCTGTTGCATTAAGCATTATTCTACAATTGGTGAAATGGAGTTACAGTTTGATGACCTTTCAGGTAGTGGGAAGAGACAAAACACACTATCAGCCTCTCTGAAGTTCCTGCACTGACTAAAAATGGATTTAAAAAGCAGAGTAGTGCAGCAAAATGTAGCTCAAGGGAATTTTTTTTTTTTTTAAGTGCACCCAGAAATACAATTTATTCAAAAAGTTACTTATGCATATATATCTGCGACTTGGAGTCCATCTCCACTGCAAAGCTCTGCAACTACCTGCAGCTCAGCCATCATTCCCTGAAGGCAAACTGATCATCAGCACACAAAGCTAAAACCGGTCTGCCTTCCATCTCTCCTGACATGAAAACTCAACTAGAGCTTATGCTCAAAAAGAATTTTTAGTCATGAAGGACCCAAATGGTCATATAAGGTATAAAATGCTATGTCTAAGAAAACTCAAATTACAGATACATTTTAAATGTAAATAAAGATTATTCACAAGATACTATTTACATGATTTTGTTGCTGTGCTCTGTATGATGAAATCAGGATGCAAGGTGCAAGGTGATTAGAGGCACTGCTTATCAACCAGAAGGCCTTGGTTCAAGCCCTTTCAACAGCCCCCTTCAGCAACTGTGCTGATGGGTCCTTGAGTAGAACAATGACTCGCCACCAGATTCAGGGATGCTTTTTTTTGTAGCTCCTTGTGCAAAAAACCAACAGAGTGTTAGTCAAAAGCACATTTAATGGGGGATTACAAACACGAGGTAAGGAGGTGTGAGTGTGTGAGTGAAGAGCAAGATGGGATGTTAAGGCAAATAGCCACACCCACACACCACATATATTGTAGTGTGTGATGCGTGAACCACTGAGCTCAGCTGTGTGGGTAGACAGTGGAGCCCTGTCTCCAACAGCAGCATTCAGCTCACAGCTGCAACTTTACACACACACACACACACACACACACACACACACACACACACACACACACACACACACACACACACACACACACACATACACACACACACTGTGATAACTGCTATTTGTGTGGCCTAAGTGTTGTCATTGATGAGGCTCAATTGCTATTGAGCGTCAGTTATACTGTACCCATATGTTAATGAACACACACTGATCATCCCTGTATACACACAGACATGAATTCTGCCAGGAGTCTTTTTATAAACAACCTGTAATTTGTGGATAATTTAATACAGTTGTTTTTTCTGAAAGTTCAACTATAGAACATTTCAGACACTATTCAACTGGGTATAAAATAATGTTATATGCTGTAATGTACAAGTTTGTGAGTCTCTGCTTAAGAGCCACACTAAATATGCTTTCAGTTAAGCCTTACAATGCAGACAGAGAGACGCTTGAAAAAACCCTGCAACAGTGTTGACTTTGTTTAGCTGAAGGTTGGCTCATGGTGCCTCAGTACTTAGTCACAAGACAGGTTATGCACACAAAGAGAAGAAGACAACTGCATGCTGCAGATAACAGGGACTTTGTGATATGGCTTACTGCTTATCATAAGACTTATATGAATAATTTACTCTAGACATGCTAACATGCACACACACAGAAAAACAAGCAATGCACGCACCTTGATGTGCAAGAAAAAAAACAGGCACCTGTGTGCATGTTGTGAATAATGTTGAGACTGTGTGTGACACGCCTGGTATTTTAGCATTTCTACTTGAAATTTTTTCAGTGATGGCGTGGTGGTGAAGCGCACTTAATCAAGTGTGGCCACAAAGTACTGCGTATCCAACAGTTATCTTCTATCTTTCAACATTTAATATTTATAGGACTATTAGGGCTATTATCAACATGAAACTCACCATGAAAATGTGATTATTGCTCTAATGTACAAGATTGTTTAAGACCCACAATGCAGAGAGAGAGAGAGAGAGATGCCTGTAGTCCAATATTGTCTATCCATCCATTGTCACAAAGCTGTGTTTTGTGAGGTCACTGTGACTTTGACCTTTTCTCTTTGACCTTTGACTCCCAAAATCTAATGGGACAGACGCCAGTCAGATAGACGGACGTACAGGCGGATGGACAACTCGAAAACATAATGCCTATGAATCTGGCCATCGCTGGCGAGGAGGCATAAAAGCATTACTTTTTTATCAAGGTATTGAATTGTTCTGGTTCATTATATTTCACTGTCACAGTAAGAATCATTTCTAATACACACAAAGCACGTCGTCCCTCTAGTGTAGCTCAGTGACAACAAATCAACCAATCAGAGTACGGCTACAAACCAACTTAATGATCAGAATAGAGCTACAAACCAACCCACCCAAATCCAACCCACAGACGGACGGATGGATGGACAACCCGAAAACATAATTCCTCCGGCCCTGGCTGTTGTCGGCATGGGGGCATAAAAACTCTCAGACACTTCTTTCTTATTCACGAGAATCATCTGCTGATGTAAATCATGACTCGCAAAAAGGGATGTCAGGAGACTTACGATGAAGAATTGCTGATTTGCATAAAGCTGAAAGGGTTACAGAGTCATCTCAAAGAGTTAAAATATTATATATATCAGTCCACAGTCTGACAAACTCTCTATAAATAGGGATAATTTAGTTCTGTGGATACTCTTCCTAGAAGTGGGCGTCCAGCTAAGATGACTTCAAAGGCACAACACAGATGCTCAATGAGGTAAAAAAAAAAAAAAAAACAGAGTAACAGCTAACAGCTTAAAGGAATCATTGGAGCTGATTAACATCTCTGTTCATAAATCTACCACATGCAAATCAATGTGCAAGGTTGGATGGAAAGTGGTAAACTAAAGGGAAAACAACATTGCACAGCTGAAGTTTGCCAAAGAGCATTGTGACACTCCACAATGAACATGGCTGCACTGTGGTATTGTTATTTGCTTACCTGGACTGTTTGTATTTCTGCCATACGCAACATTTTAATATTTAAGAAAATTATACTATGAAAATATTTTGTATATTTCATATTTAATATTTTGTATTATATTAAGTTTTGCAGTTTTATATAGTCATATATTATGAAAAACACCTGATATATAAAGACAATAATATAAGTACAAACAAAAAAAAATTATTGAAACATTCAACATAATACAACAATATAAACCCCCTGCATATTGCCCTAGCCCAATTTTTACTTAAGCAAAGGATAAGAAAACATATTCGTGCACTAAAAGTCACACAATAACTAAACACAAACTAAACGATCAGGGCAGCAGAAGATCAGCAACTCCCCTGTTCTGCAAGGTAAAATGACGTACTTTGATGCTGACAAACGCCTCGTCTGATTACATTGCAGCAGCTGTTTAGCAGTTGAGGGGCAATCTGTTCTTGCTTCTTCTGTACTGGACCGATGGCAAAGATATTTGTCCGTATCAATCATTTACACCCAAACACATGGGAAGGCCCAGGTTCAAAATCCCCCGAATTATCTTTTAAAGCTTCTCTGACTCAATCACACAGTATATGGTGGTGGGATTTTTCTCTTAACTTCACTGCTGTGGCTCTGTGCTGTGGGTCTGTGAGGTTGTTCGCATTATTCCTATCATTGCGACGATTAGATTTGAATCAGAAAAGAGCATGGTAATTTGGGGTTATTTTTAAGATTTTGAACTTCATGAAGACGTACAGATATGAAAACAAACATGGTGCTTGATCAACTGGTTGTTTCAAAGTTACAGTGTTCATGTGCTGCAGCAAAGTCTCCTGGATAATTAGTTTCAGTTAAAATGTTTGACAGAACTGATTTAAATAAGTCTTAAAACTGATCAACACTAGAGTAAAATATTTAGAGCCAGGCAGACAGTTAGAGAAACAGATAGAGGAAAATATTTTAGTTGGTTTGGGTTTGACTCTCATCACATCCGCCACAGAAAACCTGAAAGACAATTCTCTCTCTCTCTAAAGCCCCCGTCCAATATCTTCCTCCGCTTGTCACTGTACTCTACTATTATTCCTCTCTGTTTCTTTCCATCATACCATCTGACTTGTTATTTGCTTGACCCATGCCCTCCCCAACCCCCCCTCCTTCACCCTCTCTTTAATATCAAACTTCAAGTCGCTCGTCTCTTTAATGTCACCTTCACTCAGACCCTCAATTTTCTCTTGCCGTCTGTCTGGCCACCTTATCGGCTCTTCTCATCCTCACTATCTGTTTAATTCTACTGCTTCTGCGAGTCATTTCCCCTCTCCTCTCCTCTGTCTCTCCTTTCTCTTCCCACACTCATTTATCGTTCTTGTTTAATCTCCCTTATTCCTTGCTCTATTCTCTTCGATCTCCCTCACATAGCCTTCTGTCCTCATGTCTACTCAGTCACTGCTGCTGCTTCTCTAGCCCACCTCTGTCTCCCTTCTGTCCTGTCTCCTCTCATCCACTTAATCTCACTGCAGCTCTTCTTCTATCCTCTTAACATTCACTACTGAAAGCACTAAGTTGTCAGGTGCTTAGTTTGCGCTACTCAATGCAGATTTAGATATCAACGTGAGATAACACACTAGGATACTATGTATAAGCTTTAATGTTGTTGCTTTTACCAATATTTGAAAAGCACTAGCAGGGCCTTGTTGCTACTCTAGTCTTTTGTATAGTCAAAAATTCTTGGCATGACTTGAACAGGAGACAGAGATCACTAAGCCTAAGGAAATAGCTGAATTTAGTAACTTTGGCAGTGGTATGTATTTGTAGCAGTTCATTACCCAGTGAAATCAAACAACCAGCGTATAGTTCCTTTAAATTACATGAATTGTATTAATGCTGTAGATCTAGATGCCAATGATGATAGCTCTGCAGTGGTTTGTTGACACTTCAACAGGTCTTTTCATCAAGTAGGAGATATCTGCGACTCTCACAACACAGAGGCTGACGTTCATGTTTTGTCCTAAACATTACGACGTGAATGCAACATTACCAGACCATCCTGCATCAGGCACACCAGCACCACCGGTGAGAGTTCCTTTGTTGCAATGTGTATTTACTCAAGGCTTTTTAATTGCTATCTAACAATAGCTTTCTGGCTGCTGGATTTCAATTAATATTTCCTCTCCTCAAAGAGTACTCTCTTCAATTGTATAATAATGTCTGGTGGTGCTTTTCAGGACTTGAAATTACTTAAGCCTCAGTCTTGTTTGAATGACATTCTGTTATCACCAAACAAACTTTGGCAATGCTCCTGTGGTCTGAGATGGATACACAATACACAACAAAAGACCTTATTCAGATGTTCTCTCTAATGAATTAGAAATTTAGATTCTCTCCCTCTAATAAATTAGAGGGAGAAGGATGAGGGAGTTTTAAAGTCTACCCAATGCCATTAATTATTAGTAGTGATGAGCTAATCTTTCCATGAGGAACATGGAGATGGAGTCTTCATTATACTTAAGGATCATAGGTTTTTCTTTTTATTTCCCAATGTACAACAAAGTTGTTCCTGCTACTAGACAAACAGGGCTAAAATGCAACTGACCTGCTGAATCCCAAGAAGGAATTAACTGTTACACTACAGAGTGCTTGAACTAAAATTGTATTTTTAAATCAGTTTGTCACACAGATTTTTGTGTAATTGATTTTTGACCTACTATCTTTAGCTGTGGCCTGTGTCAACCAGTAAGTGTATGAAAAACTAACTCCAGTTTAGTAATTTCACACTATATTTTACATTTCAGGCATTAATAATCCCTGAATACTGTGAAACAATGCCTTATCTCCTCAGCTCTGGCCCTGTGTTGCAGTCTTGTGATTCAGTATTTCTGCAGAGAGAAATTAGCCCACTTACATGCAAATTAGCAAATTGCATCATCTGACACTCATGATAGGCGACTGGAAATTAAGCACTGCCAAAGACTTGTGTTATTTGCAAAAGCCACGCAGCACAGTCTGTACAGAAGTGAGTGACCTTATCTCAATAAAATACCAAAAGGTCACAGAGCAACAGTCCACATTCATCTACTCTGGTTGAGTGCTATGCATTTGTGATGGTGTGCATTGTGTGTGTGGTCCTCTTTATGTACATACTGATGCCTATATATATATATGTGTGTGTTTCTGTATGTAAAGCTGTGGGTTTGAGTTTTCTATACTGTAAATAGCAATAGGTCATGACAGGAGCTAGAGTGCACCTACCAGTAAAGTATTACCTCCACTTGACTTTACACATCACACAGACCATTTGTCTTTGTGTGTAAGAACACAAACATGAAAAGATGTGTTTCTAGAACCATGACATTTTGGAAATTTCACTCTCATTTCTTTGGCTTACCGACCACCACATGCCAACTTGCTGCAAACATATTGTGGGACTAACTACAACGAAAACAATTTAAACATTCGTCACATATACCTTCTGAATTGACGTGATGAGTGATGAGGACAATCTATCTCATATACACACTCATTGTTTTGCTTACATTAACATCACATTCCAACAGAGAAGCAACATTGTTCTGAGTAATTAACTGTCATCCAACTATCTAAACATTAGCGGAGCAGGCAACACAATATTTCAGGCCCTTTCTTCTTAAGTACACAGACAAGAGACAAAAAGCAAAACGAGATGAAAGCAGGAAGGAGTTGTAATCCCTATTCACAGCCACAGTTTTGCAGGTACTGCACTGTAAAGTTACAATTAAAGTGGATATAATCACTATTTTTGTATCATGTATCAGTTACAGCATGGCTCAATCATGGTGAGCCTGCACCTGAATCTGTAGCTCTCCTCGCCTTTCTGGAGTTCACAGGGAGTTTTAGTTTGTTTTTTAGCTGAGTGGACGGAAAATTTTGGTTCAGTCTCACTGCTCTCATGGAGTGGTTTTTGGCTGCAGCAGGCATCTGTTTTCAACTAAAAAGCTCTAAAAACCCACTATACACTACCTGCCCAGCTCCCGGCAGCAGACAGACACAGTTAACAACTAGCTGGCGAACATAGTGGAGCATTTAGCAGCTACAGATCCAGACATTTCCCTCAGGAGTAGGCGGCAACCAAAAACAGAGCTAAAAGGGAATGAATAATATGGACCTACTTATACTGTGAATACGACTCAAAATGAATGATATTGTTGTTGGATGTGTAAATAAGCAACTGTTGGCTCACAAGTTTACCATATCACCTATAAGATGATGATGTCAATGTTGTGTTCACAGCTTGTTTCTGAATCCAAGTGGCCAAGAAAATCAGTCGCTGCAGGTTTAAGATTTTCATGACATAAAACCCTGTTTTTGATAGTATTTCTGCATGACATTTTCTTCAGCAGTAGCCATTTACATTCTATTATTGCCTCTTTATATAGTAGTTTTCATTGTTAGCAGGGGAATCTGCCATTTCCATGTTGGATTCAATAATATATTTTCTTATTTATTTGTTTTTTTGAGAAAATGCCAAATATTTTGTGGTTAAAGCTACTCAAATGTGAGAATTTGATTCTTTTCTTTGTCACACATGATGGTAAAGTGAATATCAAAGCAAGACTGTGGGAAAACAATCAGCCGATTCAATACGGAAAATAATCATTGGTCGCAGCCCTAATCCAGCGTTACTTTGTATAATTTTATCTCACCACCGTTCATTTTGCTGCTCATGTTAAAACAACATGAGCTTCTGTAAACAGATAAAACAGTTGCTCTTCTGTTGTATTTATGACAAAGTTACTGCTCAAGGAGTGACTGCTTCCCTCAGAGTTTTGGCACCTGAAATTTAATGCGGAGATGACATACATCCAAGAAAAACTCACGTCTCATCTTTTCACCCTTCTCTCACCGTCTGTATATTCTCTGTCCTCCTCCCTGATCCCCACACACAAACACACCCTACTGGATTGTGTATCAGAGGCCTTGTAGTGGATTATGTTGTACTGTGGATTGTGGGATTAACATATACACAGAGAAAATCAGACACTGTCCTCTGCACACCACCAGCGAAAGCACACTGAACCTCAGCGGCACCCTGACAGGAATAGGACAGGATACACCCACCAAGACTCAGTTTAACCAGTAGCCATTGCTTTCTCTGGTGTAATTTACACAGCGTGACAGGATGATATCATGTAAACAGCAGTATCAAACTCAGTGGTGCAATTTAGAGGATACATGAAACTATGTTTTTCCATGTCCATCAACAACACAAGGTGTATATTTCATTATGAATACAATGACTAAAAGAAGATGTTATTTTTATGCAGTAATTTATAAGTAATTTAGGTATAAGAATAACAGTGGAAATTAACAATATGCAATAAATCTGCTCAGTAAATAAAATTATTCAAGTTATTAGCGATTTTCTTTGTCAAATCTGTGGAATTGTTAGATGAGGAGTCAGTGGTTTACTCCCCGCTGCATCATTGTCTACAATGAGCAGTAAGACTGCTGTGTGCTGGCTGAGTAATTGCTTTCCAGTAGAGAGTGTGTGGCCTCACTCACGTGTTGGCTTCAAATTACAGACACTTCAAGCTCTAGTGTGGATGTTGGCCATTCTCAAACCATTCGTCCTTAAATGGATGAATGTGTTACCTTCAGTTGCTGTTTTACATTCATATTTGGTACGTTGTGGAAGGAAAGTTAAAAAGAACTGGCCTCTTGAGACAGGTAGTCTGTCACACTGAACAGGTTGTAAAAGTATTGTAGTTAGAAGGTAGGAGAGATGTATCTATCAATCTAAAAAGTGTTGTCAATGTTGTAATTAGTAATCTGGTTAATCTATTCAGATTGGGATGTGACAGTGTCTGTCCTGCTGGTGTGTTTTAACACCTTGACCTGCCTCCCCTTATGAATTTCTGTCTTGTGACAGCCGTGAAACTGTGGCTACCGCAAGTCCTTATGTGTGACAGTGCAACTTGTCCAAGGTAACCCCTCGAAGGCTAAATTTATCCTGCACTGATTAAGTAACATGGTGTGTGCATGCCAATGCCTCAGAGGAGCTGATTTTATTATTTCTATGATCTGGGGACAAAATTATAAGTTCAGCTGGCTTCAGTTACTTTAATGGTCAAGGAAAATCTTAATGAAGAGCTCAGTTTAGAAAGTACAAACTTTAACACTAATCAGCAATTTTACTCATCGTAATGAATGTCCCTGTGGTGACTTTGAGAGTCATTGTTTCATTAAGGAGTTAAGAGGAGCTAAAAGGGCAGATTTAAACCAAACCTGTGCAACTCTGGCTGAACAGCAGCCACTGGGGGTTTACAAGTAGAAGAATAATCTCACATTCAATTTCCTTTCATTTTCCAAATGTCTCTTGAGACGAGGGGAAAGTGCAATGGGACCACATGCAGGAAACAAACATCTCCTGGTGATTTACAGTGAGTTTACTTTCTTCGTTAGTAAACCATAAAAAAATCAAGCATGTTAAAACATTGTGTAACAGGCAGTAAAGAGTCAAAATTAGCAAACTGACTCAGTAATGTCAGTTACTTACTAACATCTATCTAAAGTTGCAGACATTAGCCACAATAAGCTAAGACACCAAAAAGGTTGTAGTGGAAAAACCAAGTGAATTGAACTGAGCGATGATGTGTTTATTTTTTATGAATTCAGCGTTTTAAATATAAGAGGATGACTGTTATATTTCTTCTTTTGAAATTTACACAGTCTCAGTTTAAAAAGCTTATGTAACTTATAAGCTTTAGGATGACACTTAATTCCTGTCACTTCACTCACAGACAGCATTATAATATCAGAGAACTGAATGTCGTGCTCAATTCATATTCACAATTTAAATACGACTGTATTGTTGTGGAAAAACACTTGACAAAAACACAAGCTTTCTGATGATGAGAAGTGTGAGGTAAACATCCCCCTGCTCTCTCTGTCTCTCACTCGCACACACACACTGTCGCTCTTTGTCTCTCTCAGACAGCCCAGTGATCCACAAAACATTGTGACAGCCTAGTCCCTCTCATGGTGACAGCTCTCTCTCTCTCTCTCTCTCACATACACACACACACACACACACACACAGCGCGCACACAGAAACAATGCAATTAGTGTAACTACTTGACAGTGGGACTTGGGGAGTCCCTGTCAATCCATTATATGCTGCGTACTGTCAATGCACATTTGTATGTGCTTATGTGTACTCAGAGGTATACACTACTCCTTAGAACACCATGGTAACAATGCTATAATTTATTCATGTATATTTATGTTGCTATTCGTGACTCTGAAAGACAAATACACATTCACATGTCTACCTTAATTTAAGCCAATTTTAAGCCATAATAGTGAAACATTGAGCTTATTTTTTGCTACAGCTTGCATAAAAAATGTGTTTTGGTTTGTTTGTCGGCTTATATGGTTTTGATCATCATACAACTGGCTTGAATATGATCACAGACCATGCTACTTAGTAGTTCAAAGCAGGGATTCTCAAGTCAGGGTTTTCTGGGGCAGATACAGTCACTGATTTCATGTCATTACTGTCAAAACAAAACAGATGGCACGGTTCTTATTTTCTAACATATTTACAAAGAGAAACAACCCTGAAAAAGCTGCCGCTCATGCTTCTAATCAACATGTTACAATACTTCCAAGATATTTCAGAAGTAATAGGCTGTTTGGGATCAGATGATGCTTAACAAAAAGTGGCTGCTCAATATGTGATTATGGACAAGTTGTTTTATCAGTGAACATACAAATCAGATACATACATGTGATAATCCTCCATAAGTTTGTTTTCTTACATAGATCAAATTCCCTGTCAGCTCCTAGCATGCTGTTACACGGCTCCAGCATTAGCTCGACACCAGGAGCACAAAGATATTGCCTGTGTGGCTACCTCCCAAGTCCCACAGTGGTCAACAGCGCCATCTCCAGTTCATGTTAGACTACACAGTAACATACTCTAAACTGCTCCATAACAGGTCTTTTACAAGCTCAATAACAAGGCAACACAAAAGACACAATACAGAAATCTTCTGATGTAATTCTGAAATCTTCTGATCTAATTTCTGCCACATTTTAAACGACAGTGCAGGGAGTCTCACTGATCTGAGCACTTCCTCTATTCATTTAAAAACTCTACAACTCTAGACCAAGACAACAAGTATGTGTGTGCTTCTGCCAACACAGTAACAATAGAGTCAGAACAAATCCACGAAGTCCATATCAAATTGTAATAAAAACTTAACTTTTTCTTGACACTTCACTGCTACACATCAGAAAATGTACATTAAAGGATATGCATACATGTCCCACTTACATCAAGTGTTAAAACATTTGAATCCATTACTGAAACATCTCAATGCCCATCATTAAATTTATTCAGTAGCCATTAAAGCTGCTTTTTCACCACAGTGCCAACTTTTGAAAGAACCAGCATGGTGGTAATGTTAAAATGGAAATGAGCTTGAGTATCCCCACAGTGTTTGATTAGGCCTGTTTGCCTCTCTTTTAGCTTCTGCTAAGTTTGATGGTGTTACATAAACCTACTCAAAAATATGTCTCCCCCAGTCATAAAACCAGCACTCCAACCTTTTTTTTTACTGGTATGAAAAATACCATTTAAAAATAAAGCCTCATAAGTTTCTGACATCCAACTGATTGACAAAGACACAAATAGAATGGAATGACTCTCCTTCAAATTCATCGCCAGAGATGAAAAATAAAAACAAATAAAAATTAATGACCCCAAAAATAACTTGCTCCAAGTATATTTTGCCCCACTGACACAGAGAAACACATTATGGTGTTAACAGACAGCTCCCTCTAGTGGGTTAATATTGCACTGATAGGCAGATACACTACACACACACACACACACACACACACACACACACACACACACACACACACACACACACACACACACACACACACACACACACACACACACACACACACACACACACACACAATATGACCCTGTTTGTGTGTGCACTAACCAAGTTGTAGTGAAGTCTCAGTGTGGTAATATCCATCTTGTTGCTTCTTTTTTAACATGGAACAAAGATCCACCCGCTCCACCGTCTGGTCTCCAAAAAACCTGAGTGACAGAGGCAAAGTGAGTATGAGAACATAAAAGACACAGGAGAGAGTGTTTACGCCTCCAGCAAGTAGTACAGGCACATGTCAGTCACTACAGCCACTTTACAGCAGTGAGTCACTCAAATTAGAACTGACAACAAAATGTAACTGCATGGAGCAGTGTACTTGGCCAATGTGTATTTACATCCTAAGAATGACCAAACTGGAAACAAACGATGATGCAATGTGATACTGTTCAAATAAAACAGATACATTTGAAATTCAAAGAAATATTAAAACACCAGTGAGTCACAAAACTGACTAAAAAGAGAAATGGTATTTCTTTTCTATTACTATGCATATATTGACTAAAATGTTGTGCTTACATCTATAGCAAGTCTGCAGTGTGGACACAAAACATTACACAATGTCCCACTGCATTTGGTAGCATACTTAGTCGCCCAAATACTTAAGTAGCTACATGAAAAACCAAGCACCTACTTGTTAGTATAGTTGGAGTAAAGGGCTGGGTCCACACGCTTTATACCCTATGAGACACAGGGAAAATGCTGTTTATGTCATGTTTATCACACTTCTTAGGACATGCACAATCATTCTTGACACACACAAAAGACAGATTAGGGGAGGACAGAAAAGCAGCCCAGCAGGCGCCAGGCAGGATAAGATGTCATCAGGTGTCAAAGGAAAAAAAAAAAAAAAGAAGATAGATGCTATCCTTCCTCTGTCTCTCCCCTCCTGACCACTGCTCGTCTCTGCTTATCTTTCTGTCCTCTCCACCCTTAACTGCCCTCCTCTCTTTTATTTATATCTTTTTCAATTTCATACCCACTCCCCCATTCACACCATAACACCCCCCCCCCCCCCATACCTTATCCTAATCCCTCCCAATATAACAGTTTTTGGCTCTTAGTTTGACATCATAAATTATGAAATTATATACACTCAATTTGCTTTTAAGACACCACAGCAGGTGTGTTATTCGTACTAATAGTTTTGACTGGAGCACTAATTTGGAATCTAACTACTGGATCACACATTTTACAGCCACTGAGAGTTTAGCTGGATGAGGACAGAGGTGTGACACTGCAGCTGTTTGGCATCTCTCTCAGTCTGTTTGTTATGAGAAAGCAAGCTAATGTAGGACTGTGTATGAAAGCACAAAAATGCATCATGAATTTTTTTTTTTTTGAACAAGTGAAACTATTCTGATTTTATCCATTAAAACCAAAATGTGCCAGTGCAACAACTGACTTGGTAATTAGTTTAAAATGAGCTATTTCCATACACTGTATATTGTGTATGCGCAATGCATTGGCCTCAGGTTAGTTGATATTCCTGACATCCCAGTGTGGAGGGACATACTGTATTTCCTTTTGTATTTCCTAGTCTCTGCACAACCTCAACATTTAATATTCTTAGTACAAATTAAAATCAACTTAATGGGTTAAAATATGTTAAGAAATTCAAATTGAAGCATGAACAATTAGCATAAAAATGCCCTAACAATCTGTCAAACACTGGTGGTAAAAGGACAGGTTGTAACGATTCCCCTAAACCATGGTTCAGTTCGTATCTCTTATATATCTTCATATCTATCTTTTTGTTCTTTTTTTTTCTTTTTTTAGAGGAGAGGATAACCAAATAGTACCCACATTGCTGGGCCCAGGGGCTCTGTAATCTCACAGTTATTATCCATCTTGAGCTCATTAAACTAGATAGCCTAATTATTACCGCAGGGGGGAGTGTTTCAGTTCCGTCTTCCGGCCTCCCGACATGAGATTGTGGATGTTTGTGTTGCAGTTTCGGTCTCGGTTTCAGAATCATTACACCCCTAGCAAAAGGTAGGTTGGACTGACAACTACGTTTTTCTCTAAGTTGATATTGGCTCACACTTGTGGTATGCTAATATATTGAGCATATCTACACACTTTTTCATGACCAAACTCTAACGATAATATGTGTGTAAGCGTACGTGTGCGTACCTGGGATCGTAGTTTTGATGCTCTGGACAACTTCATAATGGTGAGGTGGGGTTCAAACCCACGATTGTCTCCTTGCAGAAGACCCTGCTCCTCAAAACGACTTCGCAACAACTCTGCAACAAACATACACAAAGTTTTGAAAAGGCAAAAGTTATATAAGCAACCACTTATAAATAAGGCCAAAGAGGAAGGCCGTAAGTTGACATAATGCAAAATGTTACTATAACATACCCATAACATCATGAGTATGCTGTACATCCACCTCTATTTCTATGAACCATTTCAAATCCGTTTTATGGACTTTTGTAAAAAAAAAAAAAGGAAAACACAAATAGTTCAACAAAGATCGCTGAGAATGGAAAAAAAGCTTTTTGCTGGAGAATCATTTGACCACGCAGACAAAGACAGACACACAAACAAGGGCACAAGCATTGACACACACACAACCTCCAAGGTCATACACACACAGTCAAAGATGCACACACCAACTGATGAGGTTTAGAGGGAAACCATAGAGGTATTTTTAGAAGAGGAGCTGTAAAGGGAGAGAAAGGTTAGTATATAATCAATAACAGTGGCGGAGAGAGCAGATGAGAGGACGGGAGAGTCTGACTTCCTGCTTCACCCTTATTTTACTCTTCCAACAACAATAACAATACGTGGACCCTTTGCTTGTGACCTTTTCTTATCACTGTTTTGTTTCTCATGTCCGAATTATAATTAGAGGTTTGTGAAAGGAAGCATCACTCTTCATTAAGGATCCTTGTTAAACACCAAAGAGTAAATGGTCCAGTTGTAAGGGTTTACAAGAAGCTAAAGTCCTCATCTACAGTACATACATGCAGAGCTGACTGTGTCAACATCAGCAGTTTGGTTATGGTACTAATATTAAGAATTTTAAGCTGTACTTTATATGCTATACTCCAAAAACTTATACTTTTAAAAGAGATTAAGAGCAATACAGTAAATAAACAAAGTGACACTGTTAGGGGTCAAAACTCAATATCACAGCTAGCAAAATGAGCTTGATTGAATATTTCTTTAAGTAGGTAATGAGCACTGCAAACTAATGTTTCACAAACAAGTTTGTACAGAAGCGTATGGACATGACTTCTGTTGCAATGTTGTTTTGTTATGACAACCTATTTAGTGGTTTGAGGCATATATGGATAAATGTGTTTCATTTATATCAGAGGGACAACAGCACATTTAAACTCACAGTCATTGCCAGTGACCTCTGTTTGGCAGTTTGAGGAGGTGTTCAGACTATACAGAGGTGCTGCTGTATTTTTGCTGCTTTGGGCTGTTTTAAAGCCAAACTACAGTCATACTTCATTTGACGCATGCAGGCAAACATTCTTTCCTAAACGTCAAGATTAAATGAGCTCTTGAGCAAAACTGTTTCTATTAATACTTTCTCGACACACTTCAGGCTCAGTGCAAAACATACTTAATCAATCAAGGGTTAGGGCTGACTGCGTTTGACTGGGCCAATTATGGAGGGTCTGCCTCTTATGTCTGCTGAGAGGCTCAGAAACTTTGATGGAGAAACGTAAATCCAATTGGAGGCTGCAAATTCAAGTGGGGGGACACACCCACCGCCACTGCAACCCCCTCTGGCAATTTGGTATGAAAAGTTAATCTTAGCTTCTATACCTGATTACCAATGAAAGTGTCCAAACAATTCAAACTCATCACTTTAAGGTCTTGCAAACAGAAAGACAGAATGGGATGAAAACAAAACCTCCTCTGAACTCTTGCAAAGTTTTTATTAAGAACTTTTGGTCCCTTGAATTTCCTTTTATATCAAGCCGAGATGAAATGCCTTTTGGGTTTTGTCTCAGCTTGGCCATCAGTAATAGCCAAATGCTAAAAATGCTGCTCCAATACAATATGTTCAGGCAATTTAATATAAATTTATGATAACCCATCAACTCCCCTATAGCTAGACACAAATAACAAAATGTGGATCACATGCACATTAATAAAGTCCCTCAATTTGTGTCTACTTTTAAAAATCACTGCATATTTCTGATCTGATATTTTAGAGTGGAAATGGACGGTAATAAGCAAATGTGAGTTCATTTACTCTGTCTAGCTGTGAGTGTCCGTGTGTGTTTGTTGGTATCACGAGAGCAACAGAGCGAGAATCCTCTTAGAAATGTTGGCTTAATGTTGTTGCCTCAGGCACAACACAAAAACATACACGCAAATGCTTCTGCCTCCCCCCCAGTCAGGTATAATGATGTAAAAGGACAAATGTAAGTGGACGTGTCACGCACACACACAATGTACACACACACGTGAAGTGAAAAGAAAGTAAAAAAGACAGCGACAAAGAAAGGCAGCAAATGTCAAGTTATTTCACCAGATCCACTTATGCTAGTTGCAGAAAGAGAATGTAGTTACACTGAATAACCAATCAGTGCCTGTGGTTGACTTTCAAGGATTAGGGCTAACATACATCGGCACATTGTATGGTATTACCATGCTTTATTTTCAATTAAATACTCAAACTGGGCCCTGGCCTAAATAAGCCACATTTTCACACTCTTTTATTAGTTGTTTATTTCAAGAACTCCACTGTTTAATCTAATCTCCAGGTCACTCCAGGATAAAAGTCAGGCTTAGATCACCTCTGAACTTTGAATGTGAGAGTGTGACAGTTAGCATTACAGCCTAAAACTGTCTAATCTGTGACCTCCCATAGCAAAGGCCCCAGGACAGCAAGCATCCACCCTGAAGAAGTGTCCTTAAGAAAGACACTAAACCCTCCAACCAGCTGTGGGTCTCCTCAGCTGACTCCAAGTTCAGACCTCCCTCCACAAAAGACAAGTACTGCATCACAATAACATTCAATAATGTGATTTAGCTTCTAGCAAAACACAGAATGAAAACCGCTTATAAAACAAAATGTAATTCAGTACTTACAGCCTATACATCAATGTGACAGACTTACAGAGGCGTTGGACGATGACATGAGAGTGAAAAGCTATACATTTGTCACTGACCTGCCAGGTTATCCAGTGTGTGTCTGTGTTGTCCGGGGGCCAGCCCAACAAACACCACCTCCTTCCTGAAATGACCGATGCCTGAGAAGGGCAGCACCAGATTCCGCCCACCCAGCAGCTCAGCCAATAACGGCTCGACCTGGGTCAGCGTGGTTGCCGCTCTGAAAGGAAATATACACATGAATATACATAACACACAATGCCGCGCACACAATCACACAGACAGACAGACAGACACACAGACAGACAGACAGACAGACAGACAGACACACACACAGACACACACACACACACACACACACACACACACACACACACACACACACACACACACACACACACACACACACACACACACACACACACACACACCAATTCACAACTTAATCCTCTCCCTCCCTGCCTCCCTCCCTCCGTCCCTCTCCTATTACATAACGAGAGAATAGTGATTACTAATGACACAATCTTTTACTTGATGTAGATTAAGCATCGCTATCATCACATAACTCGGCTTCGTCATTTCCAGCGCTCTTTCATGAAATGCTAGAGTAATAACTTCACATAGCTTACATAAATATTACAGCACCATGTATTAGCACACAATGTGGGTAACATTTATTTCACTTTGCCTAAAAATCACACAAATTGGTGGGATTTTTCCGCACTGTTCGCATTAATTACAATAACAATGTGTGGATTAGATGACACATTTTACCAAAACAAATCAAAAATATTCAGATGTTTGAGATGTCTGATGATGATGCACAGGCAGAGTATAAATATTTCAGAAGTACCAGTCGAAATGACCTTTAAAAAGGACAGATTGTAAGATATAAAATTTATGTGCGAAATAGGGATTGTTTATTCTGACTGGCATGTTTGAGTGTTGACTGTTCTTCCTAAAACTTCTTCAACAGTATTTTCAAGGCTCATTACTGGAATCTAAACCTGAAAAAATGAGTCACTGCAGAGCAGTGACTCATTTGCTCCCTGTCTTCAAATCTGCTGTAGTCTGTACATTCACAACTGAAACAAGACTCTGTGAAGGGATCTCGATCTGTGATTCTATGATATAAAGCATCACAGAGAATAGATGGAATCGCATGAGAAAACATAATTATAGCCATATTCAGTGGTACTCTGTTTGACTGAGGCTCTGCGTTTTAGCTGTGAGCAATTCGGAAGATGGAGAACGCATGAGAAAGGAGAGATTTCATTCAATTTTATCCTACATTACAGAATAGACAGGAGAGAAAGCAATCTGTCACTGTAGAAAAATAATCTACAGCACAGGTCTGTGTGCATGTACACCAAAAAGCCAATCAGTATTGATCTGCATGGATAACTGGGTGCATTAGCAGAGGGACACATCAATAATGCTATATATATTTATACTGTGATATCATCTCTTGCAATCAATTTTATGGATATAGTCGCACTAATATTGGATTTTGTTTTGTTTGAACATTTGAACTGTAGCGTCTGGTAGTCGAGCTTTTGCCAACTAATGGGCTGTTTGACATTTAAGTAATGACTCATGTCAACGTTGCCGTTTCTGTATTACATACAGTATGGATCCAATTCAGTTCAATTTGGTACGCTCCGTTTCATTTCAGCTTTCTTAAAAATAAAAATAAAAAATCTGTAAAATTGAAAGCTTTTCATGTGGTAATTTCTGCTATTTTAAAAAACATAATTAAGCCAGTTATGGGATGTAACTGTAATGTCATTGTTATCATGTGAAAAACATTGCGGTAGTATATTATCATATTTTAGTTTGTAATTTTCAGGCCTGTTGACCTGTTTCACTGCAGACATATTTACATGTCATAGTAGGAAGAACGCAGGTCTAATTAACAACATTAATGATGGAAGAATTTGTTTTAACATGAAGGAGCCATTATTAACGTCACACCTGAGCATTTCTTTTCTGACAAGTCAAACTGTTTGCCGTGAAATGATGGTTTCCATTTCTTTATTGTATCAAACACTTTAAATATCACCACTTTGCTCCACTAATATCACACATTCGCTGACTGCAGTTGTTTTTACTTCCTTTGACTTATTCATGTTGTGCAATTCTATAGTAACTTGGATTTAGTTAAGCTGCACAAGCAATAGGGGACTGACATGTACTTAAATATACTGTATGTGTGTGTGAATGTGGCAATAAAGTGCTTTTAGAGGTCGATAAGACTAGAAAAGTCCTATATAAGTGCAGTCCATTTACTATTTACCATGTGTCTGCTGAGTTTGTTTGCATGTTTGTGTATATGTTGGCATGTGCATCCACTCACAGGTCTATTTGCTCCTGATTGGCGAGATGAGTGACTAACAGCGTGATGTGGAGAATTGGGATGGGGATCATGGCTTTGGCCAATTGGGGCTCCTGCTGAAGCACCACCTCTTGGACCTCAGCCACGGCTGAGCTTATCTGTCATTGGACAAATTTACTTTTAATCATCAGCATTTACAATAAGGCAGATACCATCACATACAGTGACTGCTCATTCCCTCTCTTCTCTCATCCTCCCTACCATGAATGAGCAGAAGAAAGAAGATGAGAATAAAACATTACAGATGAGGCGTCAGTAGATGATCACCATGGAGTAAATCAATGTTCCTTCAGAGGAGCTTTTTGGTCAATAAGGAACAAGATTTCAGTGTCATCAGGCGTCAGAAAATTGAATCCAGAATGTTTTTTCCTTGAGTGATTTCCAGCCTGCACAGATCAAGGTACACTGACCATGAACAAATGTCAAATAATGAATCCAACAATGATCTGGAGAGAACAGATTAAAGTATTCACCAAAATGGGGCAATACAAAGGGTTTCTGCAACAGCTTCTCTCATCTCATCTATTACCAACACATGAGGAGACAACAAGGTCGACAGTCATCGGTTTCTGCGTCATAATAACAGAAAGTGGTAGCAGCTAAAACAAAGATTGATTTTATTAGCTTCACAAAAACAAAGAACAGCTTTAATTCCAGAAAGTATGCAATTGGTCAGATGAGGAAAGAAATACAAGTGCCACGCTTATTGTAGCATGGAAAAAGGCAGGAATTGGATGAAGAACCATACTGATGTTTATATATGTTTTAGCCAATTTACTCTTAATCTTTATCAGTTTCTAATAATGCCAACTGTTTTCCAAAGCATAGTGTGACCTGAAACAATTAAGTGATTAATGAAAAAGTGAATTCACTCAAAATTTGTTGGTAAGATTTTTGATAAAAGAATCTGTAATTTTGTAATAAGTTGGGTAAAGGGTGCAGAGACTCCAGCATGATCCTTAAAGTACACAAGTATGTGAACAGTATAGTAATTCCTTACATCTGTGTTAGTAATGGGGATGGAGACAAAGTAGTTTGGTCGTTGGTTCTCTTTCTTCTTTTTCTTCTTGTCACCATCCTCCTCACTGTCCACTCGCCCTCCACTTTCTCCTCTCTTCCTCTTTCTCTGGGTGGACTCTGAGCTGGGGACTACAGAGGATGGACATTAATTGAAACAGAAATCATAGTCAGGTTGTCAATAATACAGGCAACTGGCTACTCTGTCAGCTTCAAGGCTGCAGCACAACTTTGTTCCATTTAAATCAGACCTATTAGTCTTTAGCTTTTTGATGGTTTAAAAAAATCCTAACCTTTAATTAAAAAAATGATTAGAAATAATTAAAAATAATATTAAACATACATCCTAGCTCCTTCCATTTGGTGGGGCTGGTCAGAGCGAATGGGAGCTCTGACATTAAATTTTCCGAAGTATCGGCTGACTTGAGCTTTTCCTTCATCAGCTTCTTCCTCTCCCTCCTCATCTTCCTCTTTGTCTTCTTCTCATTTGATCCTGTAGGAGCTGCTAAGAAAAAATATATATAATACAACAAACACACATACATGACCATGGATACAAAAACATACTTATACACAAGTACAGGTGATGATTCGAGAACACACTAAACCTTCTTTGCAGTACTCAGTGGCCAATCCCTTATAATATTGATTGATATGTTCAGTAATACACCTCTGTGTGTATCAGTCAAATGTGGACAAATCAGGAAGCAGGACTGATTTGTTGGATTTATAATTATTTTTGCATTCATGTCTAGTTAGTTGCTGATTAACAATTTCAACTGGTTCTCCAGAAAATTTGCTACATTACAATATTTACAGATATAATGATGTAAAATTATATTACCGTGATAGAAAATCAGAGGAGTAGAAAATCTGCTTAAGTACAGATTGCATATGATGTGGAATATCTGTGGTAATAGGTTATCAAGGGGACGATTAATACTAAGGTACACTTGAATTTTGAACCAGGTAGAGCAATATAATAAAAATGTTTAACTATTATCTGTACTATTACAGATAAAGATATTCCAAACTACTATTACTCAAGTGGAAAGGTTGTAGTCAGCTAACAGCAACAAACATTAGAAAAGAAAGTACAAAACCTTTTTCATCTGAATATAAATCTATCAAGCCATGTCAAAGATGTGTTTACCAGTCTCTACTGTTTATCAAGCTGTTGGCACACCTGGTAATTTGTTTGCCACATAAGCGGCATGCGCCAATTTGCATGCTGATTTTAAATTATTTGGAAACGCTCTCCATCCTGCACAAAGAGTCCCTGCATCGGCTGGATTTTCAGAGCTGTTTTTTTTTTCCCCAAATAAAAGAGTTCAATTGGTACTGTGTGGCCATTTTGGCAAATCCAGACATTATCTCAGGCAGTCAGTCCTACTCACCAGACACAGTGTCAGCGGCCCCTTGCTGGATTTCCATGCTGACTGCATCCACCTGGCCTGGAGTCATTATTATCTTCACCAATTCCCCATCTTCTAGCCTACTCTCCTGTCCAGCTACATCTTCACCACCCTCATCATCATCATCTGAGGCAATCGCAATGGTCTCTTTGCCATAGGAGATACTGGCTGGCTGCATATCACACACTGTTTGCTGGTACAGACAGGTCTGTGCTAGGGTCTAAAACAGAGAGGAATGATGTAACCAGGTCACAACATTATACTTTTTGTAAACTGAGGTGAGGAAAACACGAGCTTTTTTTCCATCCCAACTGTCATGTCATTACCCTGAGTCCGAACAGGTGTGCAGATGGCTTTATCGCGCTGAGTTTTTGGATGTGATGCAGCCTCCGATCTGATACTTCTTTGACAGCGAAAATCCTCTGTAAACAAACACTTTCTGAACACGTCGACCTGAGGCTCAACAGGACGCGGCTGAAGAGCATGGCACGAGTGTGACTAACTTTAGCAAAGGTACAAAATGACGAACAAACAGCTCGCTAGTTGAACAGACAGAACAGTTAACAACAGCTAACCCAACCGCAAAATGAACAGAGAGACTTTCCGTTCCTGTAACTAACACCTGTTGAAATGAATCACTCTGCCATGCTGCACATCTGGTGAGCTAGCCAACTGTTAGCTAACTTTCTCTAAAGGAGTATTGCCGCTAATTAGCAAAACTAATCGGAATATCATTTTTTATAACTTAGCCGTGTGCTGTTGGTGCAGAAAGCTCGTTGGTGGCAGTCTTTCTCAGAAAAAGTCCATACAAATAACGAAAAATAACATTTATGCACACGCGCTACTTTGGAGTGCACACCGGAAGCAGCTTGTTTGTAAACAATGCTGAACTTCCGGCCTGACGTTTCAGAGTAAAATAGCTTTTCTTTTTCAAAATAAAAGCATCTGACACTTGAGCTATTAAAAAATCTGATATTTGTACAAAAGTAGTCAACTTTAAGAATCTAGCTAAGTATGTTGAGTATTTGAATAATTTTAAATCACTATGGTTAGACTTAACATTTAAACCCTAACCCAACATTGAACATGATGCACAGTCAATTTATCCTTTCATATTTTAACAATTGGAGCCTTGGAGTCATACTGAAAAACACTGTATGTACTAAAGTACATTTAGTACATGTTATGTAAAGTGAGGAGAACAGATAATACATATGATACCATCAGAAAAAAGGACATTTAAAAGCTAAAAACTAAAGAATCATTCAGTCATTATGATCATACTCATTGAAGTTTATTGAAAGTATCATGCATAGTATTCACACATCTTAAAAGCTTCCCGAGACATTTATTTACATTTATAAGATGTACATTAAAGCAAACACAAATTTTTCTATTTGTGCACTTTTAATTATCTTCATTTATATTTTCTTTTTATATGTGCATCTATTTAGTGAGAAAGTTGGCTGGTCACTGAACTTGTGGCCTCTGCACTGTTTAATCTCTTATTTTACATTCAAGTCTTACTATACTGTATATAGAAAGTAAAGACAGTAATATTAGCCTAAAGGTACTGTTTCTTTAAAACAAGCTTCGTTGGATTCATTACATTAGTACACTAGCTTATTTAGCAAACAGCAACATGGCTCCACTGCACATCCATTGCACATTATCAGCAGTATACAGTCTTGTTTACTTTTGGGCCTATTTTAAATCTTTCCATAAACTCAAATGCACTGAAAATTTGATTTTCAGCTCAAAAGCTCAATGTAACATACTGCAAAAAAAGAGTTACATGTAAGCATGTACTCTATATGAGTCCAATATCATTTATACCAATTACAAAATTTTATTTTTCCCTCTCTTAAATGTATAATCTAAATGATAGTTTGATTGATTTTACATAAAGATGGTAGCTTTAGAAATTTAACAGCAGAAAAACATGCTTAAATAATACCATCTTCTACTCAGACATTTCACATTGCTATCGATGATTAACAAATTGACATACACAAATCAAGATCCATTAATACTTTGTTTTCTGTGTTTCTTCTTTCTAATGATACAATGATAAAATGCTATAATCCATAACAGTTTTACTTTTTACCTGAAATAATACCATCATTACCACAATCGACACCACAGATACTATAATGTTTTATTTTTTGAATGAACTTAAAAAACCAAGGAAACCAGGAACACTAGTAGAAGCAGAATCACTCCTATCACTTTCAGCATCCATACCCGCAATGGCGTCCTTTGTAAACTGACCACTGTGCATCAGTAATTCTTTTTGTATCACAGAGACAGCCTGGTCATTTTGTTTACACTTGAGTAACCCAGGAATTGTTTCATGGAAGAAAACACTGACCTGAAACACAACATTAACATGAAGCCCTGGTTTCACAGAGGATGTGCACTTGACCTCACGTGTATGGTGCATCAACACCAGAATGATAGGTTTATCATCTGTGGATACAAAAAAGAGGAAGGACTATGAAATAGTTTGAATGGAAAATTATGAACTCAAAATTGTCAGTTAGTGTGGGAGTGGATTGAACACAAATGATAATCAGAAGATTTATACTTCTTTCAATTGTAAACACCATAAGATTCTATTTTACCAATATATCAATATGTTGATAACTTAATGTTGATCATATAGCTGAGAGAGAACCTTGTAAAAAAATCAAAAAATTATATTGAGTTTCCTATTCAATAGAATGGGTTTAAAAAGCATAAACTTACCTTTAACATCAGCCAACGCTGCTTCAACATCTGACCCAACGCGTGAACTGATTGGGCAGAAGACAATAATGACCTGGAAATCCTGACTGTTTTCGACAAACTGAACCCCATCCTGAAAGTGAGTCTTCACTTGGTCCATCAGCTGGTGATGGGTGCCAAAGGTTTTACCGCTGACAATCATCTTGTACTTCACTGTGGCTATAGAAAGAAAAATGGTTGTGAAGCTGACACAGATATATTCACAAGAAATGAGTGAACCTAACAGTAGAATAAAATTATTCTTGTAGTTGCTATGACGTTCATCAAAATCCAGTAAATGAAAAATGAAAAAGCTTTTAGAAAAAAAAAAAACATAATAATTATAAACTATGACGTCATATTCATTGTGCCAGTTTATTGATGAATTGAAGCTCCTGTTTTCTACAGTGACAATGACTCATAAGACCCAGTTAGTTAACTGGTACTGGTACTCCTGCTCCTGTACTCATAGAGGGCCTCCTGTGCATAACAACTTTTAACTGCTGAGTGTCTAATTATTATACACCTCACCTTGCTGAAAATCCTGAGGCGACTTCCTGATGGAATCTCCTAAAGAGAAAGACAGCATTCACATTCAATGACTTGCTCCCAAAATTATGAAAGTGTAAATTGGAAGAAAGTTAGATTACTTCATGAGCCTTGTCTACTTTCAGGAGTTTGGCCAGTAACATAATTTGACCACTGGTGCACTGCCATACCTGCCCCGGGTAAATAGCCTGTCACACAGAATGCCATAAATGCACTAACACGCTCCATCATTTAAAAATCAACTCTAAACGAGTTGAAAATGTTTTAATTGAATTTTAAAGCGAATTCTACTCATTCAATATGTCACAAGAGTGTGAAGTGGAGGAAAATGAGATTTACCTCGTGCTTCTTGTGGATAGCCACTATTTTCGTGACTGCAGGGCTCCACTCCACAGGAAGAGTCACTTGTACCTGGCAAAGAACCTGTTGGGTACAATGGCACAATGCACTTACTGATTCCAAATCTTAAACGAATAAACTATAAAAATACACTTAACCTTACACTTGACCTTCAACCAGAAGGCTACAGTCTGTGACTGAATATTCTAAACTCAAGGTTTTTGATTGTTTCCCACAGCCCATTCAAGCAAAGTGCAAGACCTGTCATGTGAACAGGTGGTTATAGGTGTTAAATGGTTTGTGGTTAACTGCTAGATGGCTAAATGTTCTTACAGCTGTGGGTTTTGAGTTGACACCTGAGCAAGTTACATTCACCAAATAAGATCATATGATACAGTCAAAGAGCTCTGGGAAAAAAAGCTAGTAAGGTAACTTGAGTTTTGAATATTTTTTTTTTTTTTTTTTTACAGATATGTGTTTCCAAGTTCAAGCATGAACGTCCACACTCAGGTCTAAACAACCTGTGCATTCACTCAGCTTTGATTTAGTATATTAGTAATTGATTTATCAGAATAAAATACAACTCTGTGATAATGATGAGGTTTCTTATGCACTGACGACACTGTGATATTAAAATAAAACAAAAACTGCATTATAACCTTTGCCAGGTTCTGGGTCTGGCTGAGTTTTGCTCATGTTCTCCAGTAGATCAATATGAGCATCAAGGAAGGTCTGCACGTTATTCACTTGGGTCTTTATGTCCTTCAGGATATGGAGGTAGTCAACCAAGACCCCATTGTTAGTTAGAGCAGCTGGAGGGAGAGCAAACAGGTTGTGTGTGTTAGAATTTGGATGACAATACATTTACATACAATATATATATTGCCTCCAAGTGCTGGAAAGGTTGTACATACATCTGAAAGATTCATGTGGGATGAACCCTTTCAGTTCTTCTAGGACCACATTGATTGGCTTCTGAAACAATAAAACACAGAATGATACTAATGGAGCATTTTACTTGTTCATTGTTCCTGGTAACTAGTTACTACCCATTTTACTTATCTCTATTTAGATCGTTCTCTAATCAGACCAACACATTTCACCACGTAAGCTCACCTGTTTGTGTATAATTTCAAAGATGTCCCTTCTCATTTTGAGTTTGTCAACTGCAGGAAACAGCTCATGCAGGTCTTGTCGAGTCAGTGAGTGGAGCTCTGAATCAGTGCGGAAACCTGCTCCTGAGAGGACAGGTGCGGTTCAAAGTAGTTTGATTCAACTTCAGTTCATCTCATGTCATTTTCAGAGGTTTTAAGGGTCTCTGAGCACTCGTCTGCGCTGGTAAAATAAACCTACATCATGTCTGCATGTTCATGTTTTGCTGAGAGGTCAAAACAAATGGTCTCTTACCTTCCAGGGTAGTGGCTGCCCCCGAGTCCCTGCGCTGTATCACTGCCAGCAAAGAAGTGGACATGATTTCACCTGGACAAGAAGAAGATGTAAAAACAGAAGAGAGTCAGAGATTTGTCACCTGGATCTGTCTGTATAAGCGACACTGCGCTATAAAACTCTTCTGTGTGATTTGGATACAAACCGGGCGCGTTGTACTGCAAAGCCTGAGAAAACAAGACAGAACATGGTGAAATGAAAACGAAAGTCTGACCTTTAAACCGATCGATAGATGACTTCAATGACGTGGCGTTAAGTGTCTGGAACAGCAGGTGTTACTCAAGTTGGCTGTCAATTATTTCACCAAAATAAAAACATACAGCTTAGATCGCAGTTTTACGCCAACTTCTTACATTCAAATGTATCTGATCTAAACGTGAACGTTCAACAGTCAACAGAAAGTGAAACTAACAGAGTTTGTTTCCTCACGACGTGACGTAGAGGACCCTTCAAACGATCATTGGTCGCTGGAGCGATGTTCTGTTGACACACACGCACGCACGCACACACACACACACACACACGCCCTCTCTCTAAAGGTGGAATGACTTTACTCCAGTGAGATCAGCAGAGTCACTCCCTATTTTCCATCATAACCCTCTCTCTTCAATAAATATATTACTGCACCTCTGACTTACATCTTTAAATCTTTAAATATATTTTCCCCCTTCTGATCCTTTCTGCCTCCTCCCGCTTATATTTTATATAAATCTATATACTGCATGAGACTTTTATTTTTTCAAACTGAATAAAACAAAGATTGACAGAAAAATGTATATTGATATGTATTTTAAAGTAAAGTGGAGTTGCTGTTCCCCATACGAAAATGTAATTTTAGTCATTATATACATATTTAGTTTTATTTTTCAGCATATACTGCGCACATCTTCCATAAGTATAGATAAAAAAGATAAAAATCAAGATGTACAGAAATCTGTTTATTATCAATGTCAGACTTAAAACAGAAAAAGTGGCAGATTAAATACGTTACAATACATTCACATACCAACACACATTCACATATGGGAGTTGCGTGCAGTACAGAGTTCTCCAGTTCAGACCACTCAGCGGCTCCAGTTGAGTTACTGGGGGTTAAGTACCTTGTACAATGACATAATGTTAGCAGTTGCTTAGGCAGGGGAAACTATTTCCTGTGAGACCGACCAAGATTTCCCTCATTGGTTCAGGCTAGTCCTTTTGACCTCCAGGCGGCTGCTAATTAGAGTAGTGCTTTAGTACCACAGATTCTTCCAGCTGGGCATCACATCATGTTTCAGTAGCACAGCCAGCATCACATATCTCTGCATGTTCATGTGTATAATAAAACCAGCAGGGAGCAGCACTGTACAACTTTTATTATTTCATTGCAAAATTTTGCTCCAGTTAATTAGAGTCACTGTGTGCTGCATCTTTTTTTTTTATTTTCACCATTTGCAAAATTATATTTTCCATTTTCTATATATGTATCAACGTATGGATGCAATAGGAAGCCACTGCAGGACACAACAATCTTCAGTTTCACAAACCAAACTATCATCTGAAAGAAGGAAACAAAACTCAAAGATTGAAACGTTACTAGCATGTTGGGGAAAAGTATATTAATGTGGGGTGCTGTATACGACTATGTGCTTCCTCCAAAGCTGGCCTGGAATAGTCTTGGCTCATTAAACTTTGTGCTTTGTGTAAACTTTGTGCAGGATATGATTGTGTTTCACTGAGGCTCCCCCTATGTTATTCACAACATAGTTATCGCTTAAAAATGTTTTAAAAAAAGAACATTATAGGCCTGCTTTGTATGAGCCAAGAGTGATTAGGCTGACATTACATTATATTTTTAATAGATTTATTAGTACATTTTCTTGCCCGTAACAGTAAAATCAAGATCATAAGTGAGAGCAGGATAGAACACGTTGAAGAGGACCAAACTGTTTGGGTGTTGGATACACAGCTATAAACAATAAAGTGGAATGGTTTCTGTTGTGGATCAAAATTACAATCTAAGCACATTGCCTTGCTCCACAGACTGACACTGTACAGTATACTGTATGGTGTGTGTGTGTGTGTGTGTGTGTGTGTGTGTGTGTGTGTGTGTGTGAATGTGTGTTTTTATGTTTCTCAACAAGCAGCAAGTAAATTCAATTTCATTTTGGATGAAGTTCTTTCCTCAGACGAGCTGCATGTTCCCCCTTTAACACTGAAAAATAAAGCAAAGAGAGATGATATCTTGAAACCAAAGGCAGCTGTGTTTTTGTTTGTAAAGTCCAATGTCATTCACCAGTTTATATCTGCGGGTGCTGGAAGCTTAGTTTCTTCTCGGAGCCCTTTTGGCAGAAGGTGAAGTGTTTTTCCTCTCCTGTATCAGACTTTCTGTAGGGGGGCCAGACAGCTCCTGGGGCTTCTGCTTAGTCTCCATGGTGGAATAAAAGACAGTATTGAGCAGGTCTTTCTATCTAATGTAGCGCCCTCTATGTAATGACATACAAAGTCTGCTTGAGACGGTGGAAATGTGTGACTACTCGTTCTGCAGCTTAGTGTTGTACCCGGGCAGCTGAGTTGCTTTTGATATTAAACTCAGTCTTTGAAGCCTTCAGTGGCATCTTGGAACAAAACACAAATATTAATTATGTCAATAGAGAGGCTGAGGCTTTATTTGCAATGAGAACAACTGAAGTGTTTCGATGATTTCAGTCTTTTTTTAATTTAATGAATCAATAAATAAACACATAACCATACACTTCTCAGCAGTCTATCACTATTTTCACAAGCAGTGGCAAACTTTGTCCAGAAGATGGTAATGGGGTATCAGGAGTCCATCTGTTTGATCCAGCAAATGCAGGAATGTTAATAGAGAGGTTTAAAGGCTGCTTTGGCCTCCAGCCTAACTTAGTGATCAAACCCAGTCTGCAGTGCATCAGCAGATGTTAGGATGGAGCCAACACAAACAGATGTCTCAGTCTGACTTGCTGGTCTCATTTATAACCATCAAGATTATATCAAACATGTTTGATTCTGAGTAAGTAAGTCAAGACTTATTTATCAAGCACTTTTCAAAACAAAAGTCTTTCACAATAAAAGCACCCAGCAAAAAATATCTAGTTGGCAGGATAGCAACAAAGATCAGATCAACAGAAGTGAACAAAACAGAAATAACATCAGACAAAAGACTGAAGGAATCTTGAAGTTATAAAAAAAAAGAAACAGGATCATCCGATAGTAAGAAGTAAACTACTGCACAATTTATGATAAGAATCTTTATTCACAGAGCATCTTTCCAAACTGGAGTTACATAATGCTTCACACAAGTCAGCAAATTACAACCAATAACAATATCAAAAGTGATCATGTCTGATTCTGGTTAAAAGCCTAGCAGCTGACTTCTGTACAGTCTACTATTACTACTAGTAACAAAGGCTGTTGCAATAATCAAGAGATAAAAGCATGTCAAAGATTCTCTTCACCACTTAAATAGATTGAATTTAAAAAATATTCTTAAAAAATGATGATGCTTTGTGGTATTCTGCTCAAGATCGAAATGACTGAACAAAACACCAAAGGGCAAAGCTAACAACTGCAATCTGCCTTCATTTTAATGCAAGCTCAGGGAGCATCCAGCTGACTAACAAAGAAACTTTAAGTTTTTATTGTATATGGCCACAACTCAGAAGCCCAGGAACTACCCAGTAGAGCTCGCTGGCTGATCATTAAAACTGTCAAGACTCACATTTGGTCAAATCTGCCAAGACTCTTGTGAAGGGATACAAATAGCAGCATACATATGAGAGCACAGATCCTCTAGCAAAACTGTTCTAGTTTTAGACCACAGTTTGTTTGTTCAGTTAATATTATACCCTCAGTCTGCTCCACAGTCTGTTCTGTATTGTTCAGGATTGACTCTGGATGCTGGAACACAAAGGTGAATGCAAAGCAAACTGACTTTGGCAGAAAATGTTTGCAGATGAGCTTAGACCTCTATGAGATGATCAGACATATCAGACTCTTGTTTAGTTTGGATTGAGTCATGATAACAGGATTATATGCGCCGTGAAGCCCCTTGTGTGCTCTTCAGTTACTTTACTCACCAGCAGTGAAGTGAAAACAATAGTATCTTGGCAAATAATTTAACAGGTGTGGGTGTTTTTTGATGACAATGCTCAAGTCAGGCAACACCTCCAGTCTTTTGGCAACATCAAATTAGATGACAAAGTGGAGTAGACTATAATGTCTACTGAATAATATTCCTTCAGGGAGGTGGAAATAACTTGTATGACAGTAAAACAATAGGAATGAAAGGAATAGAGGATCAAATTGACAAAGTATTGAATTGAATTCCTATTTTTCATATTGCATGAAATCAATATAAATTGGAAAACATTGTAATTCAAATGCAGCAGTCAATACAAACCCAAAATATAATCAAAAATGTGTCTTGTGCCTTGCCATTTCTTTGCACAGCTGCCACAAAAAGAAGAAATATCACGAAGCAACAGTTACAGAAAGAAACTCTCTTGCACAGTGGATAGAGCAGATGTTGACCTTTGGATGTTTTACAAGGAATGGATATGAAAACACAATGTCAAGTGGAGAGGAGAAATTCTTATGCATTTAGTCCTTTGATATGAACGGCAATGAGATAAGGAAAGATGAGAAGCTGCTGTAAAACACGGAACCAATGATGCAACTCATGCTCCCTCACACCAGGAGTCTGATCTATCCCTCTTAACACGCTCAATTATCGCAAAATATGATTCTCTCTCATCTAGGCAGAAGCAACATGTTAGATTAAAAGTCAAAGCTTTGTAGACACAAATTCCCACACACACACTTTCACACACTCTCTCACACACACGTATACACACACACACACACTTGATCACAGTCACAGACATTGCCCTCAGTTATTATGCATTCATAAATCAAAAGGTTGTGACGGGAATTAATCTAAAACGATGGCGAGTGTAAGTCACCGGATGCAAATATGACAGCTTTATTAGAAAACTAGATTGCTTGAATTTGTCTGAATTAATGTGACACTTTTTCTGATTAAATAGAACCCCCCTCCCCTCACTTGAGTTGGGCTGAAGGGAGAGGTGAGTTAGGCAACAGCAGAAAAACAGAGGTGGCTCATTCTCAGTCAGTTTGGCTCCCGTTGTTATCCGCTCACAGAGTAATGCACAATGCAGCAATACTTTTTAATTATGTTTAACTATGTTTGTAGAATGAGCATGGACTCCGTTCTGAATAAATCCAAACCAGAGACTGTCTATGATCCAGAGAAAATGAGAAAATTGCTGAGAGTGAATTGTTTTTCACAACAGGTTCTTAACACGCTCATTTGACTGCCTCATCGCACTTCACCTAAAGTCAAAGTCACAGTTAGTGCTTCAAGTACAGGATATTGAGAACAATACTGGTTCTAAAGGCTGAAACAATTAGTCAATTTATCAATTAGTCTACTGACAGAAAATTAATAGACAACTATTTTGATAACTGATGAATCGTTTCAATTAATTTGTCTGTCTAGTCATGCCAGTGGCTCTGTGAACCATTGGTGCTTTTAGCTAAATGCTAACGTCACAATGGCAACGCACTCCCAGTGACAATGCTAACATTCTAGCAGGTATAAGGTTTACCATGTTCAACATCCTAGTTTAGCAATGTTAGCATGCTAGAATTAGCAAATTAGCAATAAAGGCAAAGTACAGCTTATGCTGGTGGAAATGTAGTTATACCTTTGGAGGTATTTAGCCATAAACCAAACTACTGAAAAGATTTTAGTTTGCCTTGATGGTCGCAGTACATGAAAAGTCAGCGGCTCCCCAAAATTCATCCTGAGAGGACCGCAGATGTCTGTATAAAATTTCATAACAATCCATTCAATACTTTTTGAGATATTTTTCAGTCTGGACCTAAGTGGCAAACTGACCAAACTAGCTTGGCTAAAAATGCTTAACGTTGAGCTTCGTTTTATATGACTGAAAATTGAATATCCTTGGATTCTGGGCTATTGGTGTGACAAAGCAAGCAACCTTGAGACTTCACCATGAGATGAGGGAAATTGTGATAGTCCTTTTTATAGTTTAAACAATGACCTGATTGATTTAGAGAATAATTAACAGATTAACAGATTATGAGAATGCTTGGTAGTAGGGTTAGGGTTAGGGTCATTTATGAGACAGAAATTTCAAAATAAAAGCCTGCCAGACAATGACTATGACAATGATTTCCTGACCATGTCTACTGACTTTTACATGAACCACTTGTGCACCACAAGACATCAAGCTGTTTGGTCTGTATAGTTCATTTTATTGCCAATTTATCTCACTCAGTGGCTTTCTCTTCTATGTTGCTCTTCCTCATTATCTTTCTCTCTCTCTCTCATGCTTTTTCCTATTCTCTTTGGTGCTCGCTCACCCTGCAGCATCCTCTATTTCCCTCTGATTAAATCACCAGGAAGGAAGGAAAGTGAAGTATTTTTAAGATGAAGAGTTGAATCACTTCAATCTTACCTGCCAGTGCAATTTTATCTCTTTTACAACAAGCGTAATCTGTAAATTATGTCGTCTTCCCAATGCATTTAGATAAAATATAAGCGGGAGGAGGCAGAAAGGATCAGAAGGGGGAAAATATATTTAAAGATTTAAAGATGTAAGTCAGAGGTGACGTGATATATTTATTGAAGAGAGAGGGTTATGATGGAAAATAGGGAGTGACTCTGCTGATCTCACTGGAGTAAAGTCATTCCACCTTTAGAGAGCAGGGTGTGTGTGTGTGTGTGTGTGTGTGTGTGTGTGGCGGGGGGTGATAACCAGCCTGCCGCAGGAGAGGAAAGCTAAGTGGCAGGTAACGACAGAATGCAGATCACAGGCCAACGTGCACAACTATACTGTGGCCTGGAGGTTTGAGCACCGGAATTTTGTATTCGATACAAACAGCCTTGTGGAGCCAGCGGTGGGACTGCAGGATGTGTGTGTGTGTGCGTGTGTGCGTGTGTGCGTGTGTGCGCGCGCGTGTGTGTGTGTGATTGGGGGAGAAATCTGGATGTAAGGCCTAAAGAGTGCTTTGGGAGTGGAGCCAGGAGGGATGTTGCAGCAGCCCAGGCGGAGTGACTAAAGCATGAAAGGAGGGTTGGTTAGAGTCCCTTGCGAGGGAAGTGGTGGGGGTTTAGTACAGTGCATGGTGTAGACTACAAACCTGCTGCAAGACATCTATGATAAACGGCAGTACACCACGTCTTTAGAACAAAAATCTGTGCATAGGTGCAGGTAGAAAACGACCATGAAACAACCACCAAAATACAACCACCTTTTCATATCTTCTAGGGCTTAGCTGCAGCTTTTCAGATCATTCAAATGCCTCTCTGGTGAATAAAATCCTTCTGCCTTAAAAAATCCAGCAATGGTAGATGTACTGAATATTTCAGACCGTCAGCTGTTTGAAACCATACTGGAGCCACATCTTCGTTGATTTCAAGTAAAAGAAATTAAAAGCAACATTAGATTAACAAGTCTTCACATATGTCTCACTGTACTAAAATGTTTGGAGAAAAAAAAATTGTTTCTCTCTCTCTCTGCAATCTCATGGGAGCTTCAACTGATCACTTGTGTGTGTGTGTGTGTGTGTGTGTGTGTCGACAGAACATCAAACGATAGCAGGATTTGGCTTGTGTGTGAATGTGAGTCGTGGTGTTTGTCCTGTAAGTCCCTGTGAACGCACATGTACAGTATTTGTGTCTGTCTGTTGCACTTTTACATGCCTGTAGGTGTGTATGCTAGTGTACGCGCGTGTGTGTGTGTGTGTGTGTGTGTGTGTGTGTGTGTGTGTGAGTGTGTGTGTGTGTGTGTGTATCCATGTGCCTCATTGTGTCCTTGCATGTGTCTGTGTGGGTTGTTGTGTGTGATAGTCATGGGAGTGTGATTCCTTTGATCACGACAGCAGCATGGAGAAACAGATTACCTTTCACTGCTGCGATGACAGAAAAGTGCTCTCAGGTTGACAAACCTCACCAGCAAATTTAATATCCTCTTCATTTCACTGACAAACACTGGGCTACAGGACTTGTATGTGGAGTCAGATTGAATTTGTTTGTGAATATAATGCTAAATAATGTGACAATATCTGTCTTATTATTCCATCTCTTGAAAAAACTGAGAATTCAGTGTTGTGCTGAGCTGCACGGGGCTTTGTTGTGCTTTTAAACAGATTGCACCACTATGTCAAATTCAGCTGTGAGAAGATTAAAATGGATCTCAAAAGTATTGATATAGCACAGGGATTGCTGACTGGAAAATTAGAATTTACATCAAAGATGCTGGTTATATGTTACTACCAAAACATCGCCAATCCCTTCAAATCAAAATAACATGCTACACTACAGGAACAGATGAAACAGAAGTCAGAGCGTCCACAGGGGCCGGTTGGAACAAAGGAACTTATTTTTGAAAAAGATAAATTGTACAGGCATTGCTTTTCTGTGTTTCCATTCAGTGTGTGTGCAGAACAGTGTCTGCACTGCTTGCCTGTGCTTTGATAGATTGTTACATTCATTGTTACATTCATTGCATTCCAATGTTCAGCTGTGTTTTACTAGAAAGTCATTAATTCTGCTGTCTTAAAATATGATGAAATATACACCCTTCACCGACACACATGCACTCACACACACATTACGCACATTAGTAGAACTTCTGCCCAACCTAAAAATAGTATCTTCTGTATCGCCTCTCATCCCCTCTTCAGGGTCAGGCTCCCTTAAAACGTTAGCTTTCCCCACATAACTCTGCCCCTTTAAAGAAGTAGTTTGACATTTTGGGAGATACGCTTTATTTGCTTTCATGCTGAGAGTTAGAAGAGGAGACTGTTACCAATCTCATATCTGTACAGTAAATACACAGCTGGAGCCAACAGCTGGTTATCTTGGTTTAGCATAATGACTAGAAAAGGGGAAACAGCTAGCCACAGCTTTCTTTGAAAGAAATAAAATCCGCACCTTCAAAACACAATAATTAACTCATTATGTTTTTGTTTAATCTGTATAAAAGCTATGTTTTTGCAGAGGGATAAATGCTGTCTCGTTCGTTGGCTGGGCGTGGTTACATCCTGGAGTCTTGTCTTTATGCTAAACTAAATAAACCAGCTGCTGATGGTAACTTCATATTTACAATACAGGCATGAGAGTAGTATTGACCTCATCTAACTTTCAGCAAAATGACTTCTCAAAATGTTCAACTACTCCATTAATAATTGAGATGGATTGCAGTGCCTGTAATAACAATAATTAATGCCTCATGACCTTTGACACAACTGGTTTTGTTGGCACTAAGCTGAAACACTTTCTCACACTGGTCGTTCACTTTAAAACCTCATAACCGGCGCTTTGTTGTCACAGCATATGCAAAAATAGCTGCATAATAGGTGCTGTCACACTCACATTATATTATGGGTTATAATATTAAAATTGAACTTTACATATCAAGAATTATGTTGAAGGGTGTAGTATTTTTTGTGCAATATCCTGAGGAAGGCCATCTCCTGTTTTGAAACACCCACAAATTTCCTGTAGGCACGGTAAAAACAGCAGCAGCAGCAACACTGGCAAATGTGCAGGCTCCTGCAAACTCATCATCCAGTCAAATGTTGGTGTTTGCGCCCACTGCTGTGTTGTTATGTTATGTTATGTCTTAGCATCCAAAGAGTTATTAATGATGGGGATATGAAGATGCATGTACAGTAAACAGCTTATTGTGAATAAGAACTCGGCAGGATCAGGGGCAACGAAGCAGAGTGCTGTAAACACTGTCTGTAAACACACTCTAGACTTTTGGCAATGTGAAACTCATCATGGGGTGAGTGTGATCAAAGGCTGGTGGCACTGCTGATCCTGAAATCTGTTTTGGATTTATGAGATGCTCTGGGTGGGAGACAGCAGAGGCTACAAGATATGGACTGTATGTAAAATGTTTATTTTATGCAGATGAAGAGGATGAAAAATTATGAATAATATATCACAGTGCTAAATCTTGACAGTTGTCTTGTTCGGTGTCTGGTAGAGTTCACAGAGTTCAGTGACGACTGCCACACACACACACACACACACACACACACACACACACACACACACACACACACAAACACACACACACACACAAATACTCAAACACTCAAATACTCACATATTTCACCATACATTAAACTGATACTGACTCTGAAACCCTTATCAGGAGCTGGGAACCTCTGCCACATGTTAGATGGCAGTTTGGACCTGGCAACCCAACCAGCCCTCAACAGCTGCTGATGTCTGATCTTGTCAGCATGGGGGAAGGGTTAAGAACTAAAGCTGGCAACCCAAAAGAAGAAGAGGAGGAAGTGTGCTCCATGTTTTTGGATTTTTGGATCATTAGTACAGCTTTCATCAGAGGTTTGTAACTTGTTGTTCTTGCAGCTGCCAAGTATAATCCTGTCAGACTCTACTCATTATTCTTGAACTGTGTCTTGTGGCGGGGTGACCTTTTGGTTTAACAGCTTCTATCCATTTTTGTGCACTCATTGTAAAACACTGCAAATTTTAGATAGATGATGTCAAACAACGTTAAATCAAAGCTGCATTCTAAAAAAAAGAAGAACAAAAAAAAACGCACTGCGAGCTACAGGCGACCATCAGCTCATGTGATGGTAGAAGGTTGTTGGTTCTAATCCTCAAAGCTCGTGTTGACGTGTACTTCGACATGGTGAGCATGTATGTGTATATGTGAAGGTTTAACCCTGAAACTCAAGAAATATTTCACCTGACTGTTGCTGTGAAAAGGAATGAAAACTTAACTGAACTATCTTTTTTCTTTTTCTCTTTCTTTTTGCAAATTAAATTCATCAAGGTCAACAATTAACTGCAGCTGAAATATATTTCTTGGAGACAGATAGTTTTGATGGAGCGCTGGCGGACTAATGGTGATGCCTACACTTTTATTGATTTATTTAACACTAATTTTCTCTGTGAATGTGACAGATTGCACCTGAGACTGAACTTTTCTCCACCATACAGCGTCTCTGCTCATAGTGCAGCAGTGGCATCGTTGAGCAAGTGTATTTGTATTTAATGGAAGAATGCTTCAGACATAATCCTGTTTTGTAAAATAACTTTGTGCACTCCATGTACACATGTGTATAAAGTCCTGTCCTTTTTCCTCCAGAAAAAAACTAATCCAGGCTGTCACTGGCTTTGGCTATTACTGGATGTCAGCCCATCTCCCCATCTGCTTTTGTGAGCAATACTGAAATTTACTGGGATGCCGCTTATGATAGAGCCGACACTGGGACCTTCTGTCCTCTCTCCAACAGGTTGCAGTAGAGAGGTGGCTGGTATGAGCAAAATGAGCCCAAAATCAACAACAATAAAATAAATGAATACACAAATAAATAAATACATAATTTCCTAATTAGAGCTGATATCACTGAGGTGTCTCAGGTAGTCATGGTGATGAGGATGACGTGTTCAGCTGCTCTTATAAAAGCAGATCCCTGAATTCTGATTTGATTCTTCACCTGGGCGCTGACTGACAGGAGCTGAACTCTCGACGAGTGAAACTCTTCAGCTATGACCCTTAGTGTTGATTTGTTGAAAAGTGAAAACTAAGAAAAAAGAAAACATCTCTGATAAAACCCCTGACATCTGGAGGTGAGAAAGCAGGTGTTGCAGTGAGGAGGACGTGACCTCCTCTGGCTTCCTCCGTGAGAAACACCTGCTGACCATTGGCGTCCTCCGTCTGCTGGATAACTGCTTTAACACAGTAGACCGCAGGTGATTTAATCATCTTTGCACTATATTATTGATAAATGAAACATGATAATAGATTAAATAATAATTGAATATAATAGTCATAAATATGTATGAAGGTCATTTAATTTAATTTTTTTTGTTGAAACTTTTTCCTCAGAACAGCATCAAAATATCATACCTGCATTAAACTTTTAAAAAGATGAATTATTAAATTGATGATTGATTTTATACCGAGTGTGCAGGATAAAGATGGCGACTGGGCCATATTTCATCAAATGCCAAAAGTTGTGTATGTGTCACGCACCATGGAGACGACAACGGGCGTTGGAAGGAGCCAGAGACAGACATCTAACGACAGTGTGATCAACCTGGGCCTGGTCTTTGTATGTGGATGACTATGTTTGACTATGACAGCATGTTTTCACTGTTGACACCGGACTGAAATTTAGTTAAAGCGACAAGTCCATGAGTTCAGACCATATGGGATCATGTTCAGCCTTTCAAAGCTCATGTGAAGTAACTGTCTGATCTGGACGTACATTTCCTCAGAGAGGCACCGAGAGATCAGAGGGGTTGAAGTTAGAGGAAGGTTTATCAAAAAAGTTGGACAATAACCTTCATAACTCTGAAGTGTACAGAATCCTCAGGGATTATAATCAATAAGATAAAAATCTCATCATTCTGGACTTCGGGGGTCGGTGTGGTAATGCAGCACTTGGACCATCCAGCTGGTATTTAATGCTCTTAATGTGATGTAAAGACGAGAGGGAATCAATCATCATCTGTAAAAGCAGTGAAGACAGATGTGCACAGAAGTCCAGATGTTTGTGTGTGTGTGTGTGTGTGTGTGTGTGTGTGTATGTGTGTGTGTGGGGAGGGGGGGGGTGTTGTTCTAATGAAGGTAAACACAGTGGGTCAGTGTGAAAAAGTTGGTAATGACATTATGCGGTTGTGTTTAGTTAGAACTCACATCTCAACAGAGCTTCACCGTTTATAACACTGAATATTTCTAATGCGTTTTATTGGAATATGGCAGCAGGATTGTGACTGTACTTTGGTTTAAGTTTGATGAGCCAAGACACGTAGGAAAAGCCTCTGGGTAATCTTGTTCACTATCAATATGGGAAACAGACCACGTGATGCAACCATGGCTAAAACAGATAAAAATTGTTTCATTAACATTTTAGGGAGTGTTGAACTTCAATGTAATAAATGTGAAATTATTGCTCATCAAAGTCCCTCTGTTCCTTCATTACTTCAATAGTGTGTCCTGTCCATATGTCAGGTACAGATATAAAATAAATGTTATGGTTTGTATCGATTTACCACAATTTCACATAAGCTGCAGTTACAGCCTGCATGAAACATGAGGCATGAATCATTCTTAAATCTCAGCACAGAACACCTGTCAACATATGTGCTTTTAAATGTCATAGAAAAATACATTTCTGCTTTAGGCTACTTTAGTTTTCAATTACTAAATCATTAGTTATTCTGGATACAAATTACTCTTAAGCGTGGATCATGATTGCAGTCTCACTCTGACAGAAGCATTTTCATGATGAAACAGACACCATCTGTTACATTTTATTGTAATTGCGGGCGGCAGTCCATCGAAAAGATATTTACATCATGTTTTATTCATATGTCAATTGTACCAAGAGCGAAAATCTTTTTTGCAAACATTAAAAGTTTAGTGTTTACAAAATATTCATTAACAAACAGAACTTGGATCGGAGTCACAGCTGTTTAATGTCATGTTGTGGCTCCACACAATCTGTTTAGTGAGTGTATGTTAACGTATTTATAGATTGTGCGACACGGAGGAGTCGCCATATGATTCATGCTGGGATTGAACCACATTAATAATGTTGAATAGTTTTTTTCTATAAGTCCTGCTGTGAGTCTTTATGTTCTTCTGCGTGAAGTGATGTGAACTGAAATTCATAACTGCAGCTATTTTGTTTGTATCAGTTCAGGCTTTAATTAGTCCAATCACGTCAACCTGACTAATGTGGCTCGTTTTCTTTTTCATTCTTCCCACTTAGCTGATCTGCCTCGGCCAGGGTGAGTCTGACACTAACCTGAGGAAGCGTCCTCTGAGCACCACAAGCATCGAGTCCATGAGGGGGTCCATCCTGAGGCCTGTATCACAGCCTCATCACAGGCTCTGAGGACTCTCCTATTATTCCATAAAACGGATCTACGCTCTCCTCAGACGGCCACGCCCTTCGTCCATGTGGATGGGTAGCAGAGGCAGAACACCACACCCTCTCCTCTAATGGAAAGACCAGCTGGTATGATGGTTCCTGCTGCATCCTTCAACTCTGCCGCTTCAACAATCCTGACTCCAGTTCTTCCTGAGAAGACAGAGCTGGGAGGACTGAAGGCCGACTGCATAAACCGTGTCTGACGCATTGGAGTTCGATGGCAGGACAGTGGGTCACCTCCCCTGTGTGCTGCTCAGAAAACATCGAGCTGACGAACCACCGGAGGGAGTGAGCGACTAAAGAGCTGACGGACGCGTTCTCATGTCAGTCCTGTGTAAATTTACCAAAGAGCCCGCACTGTGTGCAAAGACACAGAGGAAGAGGAGGAAGGACACTGAGGGAGAGCGCATCAGCTGCAGCAGCAGCAGCAGCAGCAGTCTGTCCACACAGATGCCTCAGAGTGTGAAGGGATGGTCCAATAGTTCTCATGAGAAAACCAGGACATCCAGCAGTTCCTGGAGGACCTGCTGGCTCACTGGTGCTTTGACCTGCTTCAGCTTTTGATCCTTTCAAGTCCTTTCAACATTTAAATGGTTCATCAGTCAATTTTGGACTCACAGGCCTGAGGTGATGCCTTGTAAATGTGACTGACCGTGTTGTGTCATGCGTCTGGCAGGTTAACAGAAGGGATTATTTTTACTCCACAGAGCCTGAGTGTCTGGCCGGGCTGGTGAGGCCCCGGGTAGAGTCATGCATCGGGGCCCATGTAGACACGCTGCACCGTATCAAATATATGTTCAGCTGAGGAGTAAATTGTGTATATTTGTAAATAGTTTGTTCATCATGGTTGTAGTATACAGCTCAGTGTTTTCAGTGCATCTTGTGCTGGTGCCATGAAGCCATGAAGAGCAGGAGTCTATTAAATGGATCTTTTTATCCTTCTTTAAACAAGGTTGAATGTGTTCTCTTCAGCTAGGAACACACAAAACTTCATTTAATGTTGCTGACTCCTCACCAGTTCACATCAAGCCTCAGATTTCAGTCTGAGTGAGGAGCGATAAGCACAACAGGGAGGCTCCCAGCTTTCACGAACAGAGTCAGAGCTGCAACACGACCGATCCACCAACGTCTCCGCCTGCTGACCGGAGCAGCCGGCAGAGTGGACAGAGAGCTAAACACTGATCTGTTTGTGTAGGATGGAAACCTGGGAGCTACAATGTGTTTAACTCATAAATGAAGATCAACTTTGCTTTGAGATGTCCCCAATAAAGTAAACAGTCCTTCGCATAGAATCTAAAAGTTAAATATGTTTTGTTGATGGTGTATTAGTTCCTTCTAAATACCACATTATGATCTATAAAGACATGAATGTGTAATAAACTAAAGTTAATGTTACTATTAATGTCACCACTCAGTTAAATATATTGTCTTCATAGTGCAGTGAGGCCGGTTTTTATTGACAGACTGTGTCAGAGAGTGGTGACAGGTGTTTCTGAAATGATGTCCCAATTATTACAAATACCTTTAAGAGAGGAGAGAAGAAGAGAGAAGAGGAGACAGCACTCTCTCATTAAAACAAGATAAATACACAATTATGTGATCTGCCTTTGATTCTGCCTTATCTGCCATTTGTCTTTTAGAGACAGAGAAGATGAGATGAAGAGAAGGAGACAGCATGCACTGGGAACCGTGATATATAAACAATTCATTCACATTCATTTTATGTTATTATCAGAATTAGTTTACAGTCGCTCAAGTTGTTTAGTAACTATTCTCCCCCATTGTTTGTCATTTGTCTTTTAGAGAGAGGAAGAAAGAAGATCAGACCAAGATGAGACAACATGCACTGTGAGCCCTCTCATTTAAAAAGTTAAATATATATTTATTCTATTTAATAAAAAAAAGAAAGAAATCCTACAGTGATCAATATTTTCTCTCTACTTGATTGTTGTAATTATTAACTGTGATTCACTCTTGTTTTCCTTTTGTCAGGGAGGAGAGAAGATGAGACAGCCATCTAATTTACCAAGATAAGAATACATTTATTGCATGTTATTATCAGAGTTTCTATTCATCAATGTCTCATCTTTAAAGCTACAGTTATCAATCGTTAATTGCTATTAATCTGTCTTTTAGAATGAGGAGAGGAAATGACACAAGGAGGAAAAAAAGAAGAAGACAACATCTGCTGTGGATCCTTTTGTTTGAAAAGGATTGGCTTCTACAGAGAGGAGAAAGGATGCATGCTGAGGTTATAGCTGTTATCAACCTTATCTGCCATTTGTCTTTCATAAAGAAACAAGGAGTGGAGGGGAAAAGTACACATCATGTGCTGTGATTCAAAATGATATGTTGTTATACATTTATTTCATGTTATTATCACAATCAATTTACTGATCAATACTTGACAGTTTTTTTTTTAAATCTATTTCCAATAAGGACAACCAGCTCAGGATGTGTCTTCATCTGCAGCAGCAGCATCACAGACACTTTTTTCATCTTGCCTGTCGTCACACACACATCCAGCTCTCACAAAGTCTGCTAGTTCGCAGACTGTTACAGCTTCATTTGACTTATTTTACATGCGTAAATCACAACCTCTTTGGGTAAATTACATTTTTCAGCCCCTTTAAAGAGAACAATTACATTGTTTTATGTAATTATTATTATCAGTAAAGCCCGTGAAAAGACCCAAATCCAACTAATCCTTCTGATATGTTTGTGTTCTCACATGATGAACATGTCTTAATATGTCAAGCATTTTCTTTAATGAATCGAATTTCACGGGGCAATTTACAGTGGGTACTTTATTGATTGTTAGAACAGTATTTTAGAAGGTTTCCATTGAGAACTTTAGAGTTAAATGAACATTAATTTCTATTTTCATCACTGTGACACGTCTGAGTGATGAAGTTTGTTTAAAATTTTGCATGTGTTCATAAATTACAATATTTTCTCATTCACTTTGATTAGCACAATAGAGAAGGGCTGTTTTTTTTTTTTTTTTACTCAACCCCAGTTCAATCACACGAGGAGTTCAAGTTATTTGAACCACAGATTCCAACAATTCAAATAGTTTTGACGATTGATGAGACTGTGGTGGGAAATCCGATGTGATCAGAAGGTTGTTGGTTCTAATCCTAAGGTGTCTTTGCTCAGTGTGAATGACGAACACGAACATGTGTGTGTGTCAGTGTTGAACCCTGAAATGTAACTACTTCACCTGACCTCTGCTGTGGAAACAAATGAGTTAATACAATCTTTTTCTTTTTTTTTTCCCCTGGAAATTAAATCTATCAATTAACTTTCGAAAAACATATTTCTTGGAGACAGATAGTTGATGGAACGCTGGCAGACCAATGGTGACATCTGTTATCACATTTATTGAATATTTAACACTAACTAACACTGCTTCATTGTGACAGCGTGAGACACATTATGTCTGAGATTTAATTTGCATACCTTGCATACATGCGTTATATCTGGTGTAGATGTGGTGTGTCATATGCATGTTATCATTTTATCAAGCGTGCGTGCGTGTGTGTGTGTCTACATGGTTCAGTTCTGTGTAATGCACCTAGCCTGAGGGCGAGGGTTGCCAGGTTGTGTAAATAAATTAAAGCAACAAATTATGTTTAAAAGCCTCTCCCTCAGGCCAGAGAAAACTAAGATCCATTATTCATGGCTCTTACTGCCGGGAATCTAAAGGCAGGTGTGTGTGTGTGTGTGTGTGTGTGTGTGTGTGTGTATGTGTGTATATATTAGTATCAGTTTTTTGTCAATTATTCAAAGATTAACCGGCCTTACCCGATCACATTATCTTGTTGGTGAAATTGAATACCATTTACATTTTGATACCAGTAATGAAAACCACCACAACGACGGAGGATGATCTTCATCTTCCTCGCGCAGTAAATGGAGAGATTCTGGTCACAATCCAGCGAACGAAAACCTTTAACCTTCAACATCGTATTTGAAGATTTTACTGGAGGTAGGTTACACGCTTTGCTGAAATGCTGAGCAAAAAACATGTATTTGAGATGTATAACTGTAGAGAAGCACTGCTACACGGGGGGGTTGCAGCACTCGTTTCCAGGTCAGATGACTTATAATTCTGCCAGCATGTCCTGGCCAGTGCAGGATCTCTCCCAGCATGTAGTCAGCACAGGAACCTTCTTTACACATGACCACAACATCCTGTCTTTTCTTTTTTCCCTTCTCTATCATGAGAGCTGGATTAAATTGGAAACAAAATACTCATACATACAATACTCAAATACATATAAACTGCTTTAAAACAAATGCTTAGACACCTCAAGAAAATATTTATTTTCCACTACTGCTACAGCTGCAACTGTCTTCCACGTCGACGCTCACTAATTATAGCGGCATCAGTTATTTAATACAAAAACCACAGAGTAAAAATGACATTTTGTGATGACGAAACGTGAGCCTGGCAGAGAGATAGTCTGTAGCTAATGTGTGTGGGATGCATAAATGTCACTATCACGGATAACTATACAGGCAAAATAAAAATTTTGTCTTGTGTTATTTGTGCAAAATTTTATATAGATCAATACACCACACTTTTTTTGGGGGGAAAAAAAGGTATAAGCAGGTTTTTTTAGTCACGGGTATAATATGTGTCAAGTGAGCTCAAGTCAACAGATACCATGACGACAACTGTTCTTTTTTGGGCTTGTTCTGCTTGCAATATGCGCAGCTATCTACATCAGACAGACCAAAAGTAGATTTTCTTTCAAAAGGTTCCAAAAACAAAATGATGAATCTCATATAGATGCTGTTGTGGTTTCTGTTCCTTTGATTGTTTTCATTTTCTTCTTGTAGCATTTAACAATTTTGTTTTTGCTTTCATTCTAAGTTACTTTGATTGTTTTACATGTGGAGTTATTTTAATTATTTTCTATGTTTTGGCTTGGTTGGGTTTTTTTTTTTTTCAGATTTATTGATATAATCTGATTTTAGTTATTGTTTTATTTGTTGTACTTGTGTGTGGACCCCAGGAGGACTAGTGACCACTGTGTGGAACCTAATGGGGATCCAAATAAAGAAATTAATGAATAAATAAATAAACACTTAGATGAGAGTTGGAATCAATAGTCTAATCTAACTCTGGATGTGGTAATAATAGTAAGTTACAGATTAGTTATCATTACAGTATATAACTGCAGTCTCACCCCCATAGTGCATAGGGGATATTGATGCTATCGATATTATAGGTAGCTTATACAGAAACTGCCCTTCTGTCTTACCCTGTATGTGGGCTATACTACTTACTATAACAATTCCCATATAATTACCAACCACCCCTCATTACTCTGCTTCAATTTTACTACATAATTCCTACTAATTACACTCCTACAACTTTGCATTATTCTGACTTTACCTGTAAATTAAAGGGTTACCTTTTTGTAAATGCATTTTTTGTACAATCAAGTTTAATTAACAGTAGTGAGTCGTTTTACTTAAATTCTGTGCCAAACCATCGTCTGATTGCTGCCATCACCAGAGTTGAAGCGGCGTTTGTGTTCACAAATCAAAGGCCTCCTTTTCGTTAACATCTCCATCTCCATCTCTTTTTTCGTCACATCTGAGGTGCTGTATATATTTTCCGACAAGGTCTTCACTCATGTTATCTGATCACTATGGCTGTATCAAGAAATACATGCTTTACAGGATTTGAGGTTAATGGCTTTTTTCTCTTTTGCCTTTTATCGTATCAGGAGACATCTTCGGTGATATGAAAGTTTGGCTGATGATTTCAATTAAAATATTTTTGATAAGCAGAGCTGAGCATATGAGGATGCATGATATAATGTAATTTACTAAATCAACTCCCAGTACAGTCAGATATTTTCTGCTACACTGATATGTTCAGTGTGGTTAAAACCCATTAGAGCAGTAATAAAGTTATGATTTCATTTTAATTTCATGTTAATTTAATTACGTCAGCAACACAGTCCCACAATACTGATTGCAAGCAAGGCTCATTTTAATTAACATCTAATGTACCCTTTTTATAGTTTGTAAATTATACAAATGCATCTATTAAAGGCTGCAGACAACAATGAGGATAATCAGGAAGGAAGAGGCAGGAGCAGATATATTTGTCTAGAAAACAAGGATGAGACATAGTAGAGATGTTGTTCAGCGTTCAGCGGGATCAAGTGCTTATCTCAAACTTTTACGAGGGTCACCAAACGATTCGCTGCTGTTATCACACAGTCATAAAAAGATGACAAAAACACTGCCATTTATGCAGCTTCAAAAAATGTTATATTACAACAGTAATACAATGTTACAGCTGCTCAAGCACCAGCATCGGAAATTTACAAGAAGTAAACCATGGTTATGGTTTCTCATTTAAATCACACGCCTAAATGTGCAAGTGTAGGAGGAAAATGACTCTGAAATGTTGGTGTTAAAAATGTTCCCTCTGTTCTGCTGTGCCTGCGCTTGCATTAGTTATTCAGACAGAAGTGCCGGGTTGAGACACTTTCAGTATCAAGAATGAGGTTCCTTGTCTCAAGCCCTGAGGATAATTATTGACGTTAAGTGAAAACTCTGCTGATGTTTGGTGGAAGAGCAACAATCACGTGGCAGGCTGAGCTGAGTCAGGTTGTCTGTGTCACTTTCTTCTTCGATGCGGTGCTGTGCCTTCAGTAGTATGCGGCTGGACTTGGAAAGATACACTCATGGGATTTGGTTTTGCACACAATAGACGTTATGTAACATATGCCATGCATGTTTCCAGGCTAATTTTGTACAGTAGAAGAAAGCGCATTTACTCCTTTTATGCTTAGATTTAAGACATTTAACTCCACTATTCAATACCTATATAATTACTTTTCAGATGAAGATTTTACACAAAACATACTGCACCTCCACCAGCTTTAACATTAGCATGCATCTTACATGCTAATCAATAATCAATATCAGTAATAATGATCCAATAACAGTGTCAGGGGCCATTTTGCATGATTTCACTTTTGATACTCTAAGTTCTCTAGCTCTAACTTCTACGTCTTTGAACTCAGGAGGTTTGTTTTTAAGTAACTGATGCATTTTTATATGAAGTATGATTATGGATGATCTCAGGCTCAGTAGCGCACAGTCCCTGCGTAGACTCTCCATGTTCTCTCTCCATTTGTTTGGGGTGATCCACAGTTCAAACACACCAAGGTTATGTGAAGTGGAAAATCTAAATTGTCCATTGTTGTGAAAGTGTTTGACTCTGGTGCTGGCCCTGCAATTGACTGGCAACCAACCCGGTGTCTTTTTGCCTCAGTCTTTTCTTACATCCTTGCTCCATTTGAAGGAACAGCTGATACAGTCAGTGATCCAGGATGCTCCCACTCTAATCATTTGTATTTCTTAGTCCTGGTTTTGCCCTGGTTGCATGTTGAATTGCTACGCTGATGTGAGGCTATATGAGGTGTGCATATATCTTGCTGGTGATCTTATGCTCAGGCTTGCCCACTGTTTTTCTTATTTACTCACCTTTTATTCCAGATCTTTTTACTGCAGGTATTCCAGTCTTATCTCAAATTGCAGTTTAGTGTTTTCTCTCTGTTGTACACCACCATCTGCTTCTTATGTTCAAGCTCAGTGTCGGAGTCACCCAGTGTGATACTCGAGGGGCCCACTACAGGGGAGGTGGTTCTTATCTGCTCCATATCTGCTTCCTCCTGCCATAACTCTTCATCCTCCTGCCCGGCAGGTTGTTGCTATTACGTCATAACTTGGCTGATGTCGACTCGGGGCCCTGTTAGTCATTGATCATCTCGGACCGATGATTAAACCAAAGCCAGACACTCCAGAAAATAACATTGAGAAAAACTGTAATGATGTTCCAACTGACCAAATAAGCAGTTTTTATTAATCAAATTCCAGTTAACAACCGACAAGCAGAAAGAAATATCACTCCGATATACTGTATACTGTGATATACTCTAATTGCCCCCTGGGGACAAATAAAGTTTATTGAATCGAATTGAATTGAATTGAATTGAATGTACATCCTCCTCCTCTTTCTACCTCTCTATCTTCTCTCTTCCACCTCTGTCAGACCCACACGTCTCTTCTCTCCTTCTCGTCCTCTCTCCAGCTCTTCCTACTTGTCTGTTTTTGTCCTCCCTCTACCACCTTCTCTTTTAGAGCTCCTCAGAGTGGAAAGCTGAATGACAGAGGAGAAAATTAGACATTCATCAGCCCCAGCAGTTCATCAATCAAAGTTAGTGCAGGAATAAATATTAGGTGAGGAAGAATGATACACATGCGAACTCTGAGAAAACATGCTCTTGACATACATAAAACATCATGGTCGATATTACAAAACCTATAAAGCACTAAATATGATGCTGCCTGTGTAAAGGAAGGATGTTTTTCTTATTTTTCTGACTGCCTGCTGTTATGGCCTTGAACGGAAACTGCCTCCCCCACTTGATGCAATAACTCTGACTCACGTCTTTCTCCTGGTCTGTCTGCATGAGAGCTACGATAAACATAAGTGCCAAAGTTCAAGTTTTTAATTACAGTTAATTAACTGTATTTTTAATGGAAGAATGGTTTTGATAATTGAATAAAGAAGATAAGATGGGAAGTTTATCTTCTGCTTAATGTATTCCCACAATTTTGCAAGTTACAAGGGCATCATATTCATTATAACTCAGTTAGTCAGTGAGTGATTACGTTCCAGCTCCATCATTACTATTATCTGCACCGGCTGGGTTATCGCAATGAGCATCTGCAATTAAAACAGGAGTTTGAGACCGGATGTATAGTTTTTTTTTTTTATACATTTACACTACATTTGCTGTTCTTCTAGATTCAGTTTCATTCATGATTTGGTACATGTAAATGTCATGTTCTGAACAAGATGTTTAGGTAGAGTAAGCATGGATGGATCATGAGACCGTTCAGCAATCCATCCAGGAGCTATAAGCATCTTATTCGAGATTTCACCTTCGACATTAGATGGTTGATTAGTGTGAGGTGATGTTTTCTTACATGTCAGGGTTTCAGTTAGCTGGTGAATACCTTCCTCCTCATCATCAGGAGCTACCAAGCTGGCTGCAAACGTCCATAACATCCCCAACCAATCAGTGCTCTCCTGAGGGACTCCAACAGGGCTTGATTTAATTGGACGCACAGCACCTGAATAGAGAAGAAGAAATAAGGAGTGGTGCAGTATGTGTATAATCATATATTTAGGCCTAACATGTTTTAACAAGAGTTGAATTCAACAAGTAAACATGGGGCGGACAAAATAAGGAACACTTACCTGCAAACTACAGTTACAAAAACACACACAGTGTTAACAGAAACTCAACAAGCTTCTCAAAGGTAGCATGTATTAAATTATGTTAAACTGTATACTGTATATATGAAATGTATGTGTAGGTGTATTATTTGCTTCACCCTAATGCAGCTGTTAGAGCTCACACACACACACACACACACACACACACACACACACACACTTATATACATTTAAAGTTAGTATGAAGGAGTGAGTGTGACTGTGAAATGTGTGACGGCTTAGACGTTTCTTCTTGCCTCTAGCCTTCAAACCTCTCTTAGCGATGGCAGAAGGAGGAGGGAGACCTGTCGGCGAGACACATGAACATTAACAGAGACAGCGTCATGTGAAGTGCAGGTTACAGTTTGCAGAGAGAGAAGGGAAAAAGGGAGAAAAAGGGAGATTGGGGAAACAAAGAGGGGGGAAATGACACATAACTGCATAAAAAAAACCCATAAAGTGATAAAGTCAAACAGAAGAACAATGATCAGTGGATTTATTCCCTCACTACAATAATGCAAACAACATGATAAAAAGAAAAATCACACTTTTCATCGTACAGAACATGTTAGGACTCATCTCTCTGCGGTGCAGGGGACATGCTGAATGAATACACGGCAAGACACAGCAACAACACAACCAGCTCTCCAGCAACATTTCAACATTCCCAGCACATTTTTTTAAATTCGTTTTTTACTAATATTTCCACCTTTAATTCATCAGAAAGACCAATGGACTGTTTGGCCTCTGACCATCAAGAAAACAGCTGCAGAACATCTGGAACAAATCAATTCTTTAACACATTATTAACATTTAAAATGTGTATATTAGTTAATAGATAATTATAGAGGACATTCAATGATGGATTGTCAACATTTGTAATTTAAATGAATGTCTCACTTTTGCTACTGGCTTATTAGACAGTGAGAAAACCCGTGACACATATTGATCACTTATTAACAACTGCAAATTTGATGACTAATTAGAAAGTTACACTCATTGCCCTTTATTTATGATTTAATTAATTACTAGAGAATTAATGTCTTATCGGGCATGGATATTTTAAACAAAAGTTGTTCATTTTAATGACTCCATAACTGACGTAAAACAACTGATACATGATTCACTGACCAATAATGAAGCCATTAACTGTCACTTCTAAAGCCAACGTACTGACGGATACATGAGTGTTATTGTGTGTATTGTGGGCTCACTTCTTTCAGGCAACTTTTTGACTTTGCACACTTATTACTGAACGCAGGTGTTGAACACGCTGCAGGAGACAGGTGAGGTCAGGGTTCACCGGCTAACAGATACATCGCTGGTAAATGAGGCATTTTAAAGCCTTGCAGCAAGACAATTAGAACAAAAATGATTATCATTATGTTCAGTCTTAGTCAGTCTTTTGTACTTTGACCCCTCTGCGCTAGAAACCGTGGAATCGTCCCCGTGACTGCACTCAGTGCCTCTGAAACACATTTTTTCTCATTTGCTTTGAAGTCTGGGTGTGTGTCACAGCTTCCTCAACAGTTCATTAAAAACTAACTGCTGCTGCATCTGTTTCATGTAGTATTGACTTACAGAAGTGTTTTGATTTTATATTTAGTTGATACGGAGTGCACACAAATGCCCAAATGTTCAGCTGCTCCTCTGTATCTGTAATAAGCCAGATAATACCTCTACTTTGGTGTAAGCTGCTCTGGCCGTGAAAGTAATGACTCTGTTCTCAGCGACATGTTCTGGCTCGTGGCGTTTAAACAAACTCTGATCATATAGCTGTCGCTGCAGTGCAGGTGTTTTGCATTTGTCTCTCTGAGGAACACGTGAATTAGCACATTCATCGCTACTCCGTCAGTGTTATGATGACTCTTGGCTCTGAAGTGCTAAATGCATTGTTTTGGTTGTCTCTGTGGATCTCTTTAATATTCCCTCTCGCAGCTTTTTGCCTGTTTGTTGCCCAGTGTAGAGGAGTCATTTCATGGATCCTCATAAACAACTGTTTCATTTAATGCACTGACATTTCTTTGATTGGCACTCCAGACACAGAGCCAGATACTACAGGAATAGAAGGCAACCCCCCCCCCCCCCCCCCCGTCTTTCTTTTAATTCCTACCATGTCCCTTTTCTTCTCTACTCTCTCTTTGAATCTATTTTCTCCCACAGTCTTACTTTCATGTTCTCATCTCATGTCGCTCTTCTCCTCACTTCCTGCATACCTTTATGCCTTTGTTTTTCAGTCTGGTATAGTTTAGCAGCCACATCAAAATGATAAAACACAAAGAAAAGAGATGAAAAATACAAATTGCACAGCAGAGATAAAAAAAAAAGAGGAAACCCGAGGGGCTCTGAAAAACCTCAGAAGAAAAGAGCATAAAGTAGCTGGAAGAGAAACATCTGAGGTGGATAAGAGAAGCTAAATGATACATTTCTTTCTTTCTTCGTTTCTTCTTTTTCTCCCTTCTTCCTTGTTTTTTTCATTTGTCCTTCTTTCTGTCCTTCCTTCATTCTTCAATTCCATCCTGCCTCCTTCCTATCCTTTCATTCCTCCTTCCATCCTTGCTGTTTTTCCTTCCTGTTGCTCTTTTTTCCTGCTTCTTCCTTTCTTCCTCATCCCTTCCTTCGTTCGCAATGTCTGAACTACCAAATAAACCCTGCATGTTCGTCCTGCAACATTTCCACCTGTCTCAATCTGAGTAGTTTTCATTTTCACATTTGAGCCTCTGTCTTTCTGTCAGAGAAGAACAGTTTGATAAGTTGACTGATTAAAGTCTCGCTGTCTACAATGCTGCATCTTTGTCTCCACCTCCTTTCTTTCTCTGACAACTGCATTTTTTCCTGTTGCTTTCTACACAATCCGCTTTCATCTCCTCTGAATAACTGTATTTTTCAGTATGTCTCCACATTTTTATATCTGAATCCTCTTCTGGTGCAACCTTGCCTGTCTATTCTCTGCACGCACGCACACACGCACGCGCACATGCACACGCACGCACACACAAACTCTCTGCTCTCCTACAACACGGAGAATTGCATTTCTTCTTTATTGTCCAAAAATGTCTTCATGCCGTTTCCCTTACACACACTGGCCTTTATTGAAATGTCATGGTGGGAGAAAAGACTTGTGATTAAAAATGCAGTCCAGCATTTTGTCATTGTCAACTTGCAAATATTTGCTTCAGGAAATGGAAGATAACTACAATGTACAGGGTACACATGCTCATTATGTGCATTTCCTCCTCACTTCAGGACTATCCTTAGCCCTGGGAGAAATGTTTCCTTGACTGAGAGAGAGGATATTTAACTTTTACTGATAACTCTGCGTGAGATGTGGGCGATGAATGAATCCGTCGCAGTGACTCTGTATTACATTTTCTGTTAAAGTTTTCTTGGATTATCATGTTTGCCACATCAACTTGAACATATTTGTCAATGTCAGCGGTCACAAGACAATAAACCTGCAAAATTGCACAAATGATTCAATTAGAAATCGCTACAGGCCGGATTTACTGTGTGTCATGAGACACAACAGTTATACCCATTACCTAGATGTCTATTTTAAGACTCTGTATCACACAACTTCTTTGTTACCGAGAACTGTTAGCAGGTCCAGAGAAAACACAGACACACATGCAATTCCACACCAGTAATGCAGCACACAGGCACATTAACACACAGACTGGTGACAAATTAAATAAAAGCCCCAATAAATAAAATATATATATATATATAAAACATAATGAATGCAGATTCTTCCATATAAACATACATAAAAACACCAAATGAGGGGAAATAGTTTTGAAGTATGCTGTTGAATGCCTCTGGAAGAGATCCAAAGACTTGTAGGATCAAAGCACCGAAGCCGTTCTGGAGGCTTGTGGTGGCCAAACACCTTTCTAAACTTAATGTTGTTTCTCCATTAATTTGCCATCCATCTGTAGCCGAGAGGCTTGATACACACAGGCTGCTCGCAGCTGACAGCAGACCAGAACAAAAAAGCATTCTAGTGAAAAAGTAAATTAAGAGAAGCTTTATATCAGGAAACAATTCTCAAAGGGCAAATCAACACAGAATCACTTAAGCTAGCAAGCGAGTAAGCTAGTCTCACCAAGGTCAAGAATGAACAGTGAATTACTGCAAGATTCATGTCAACCCAATGTCTCTTCTAAGAAACACAAAACCCAACATAAACATTCAAATCCAGTCCAACCTTAGTGAACTTTGACCTGTGAATTTGCATTGTTGATCAGTAGCAGGCCTTGACAGTGTTGACCTTTGAGGGAATGAAGAGCCAAAGAGCTTAAAATGTATAGATGTGTTGAACCTTTATCTTTTCTTTAGTATAACCTGCTCGACAAATGGTTTGCAGCCAGCTATGAGACAGGACTTTGAAAAAAAGAAAAAAAAAAGAACTGTGTAATCCCGCTATCTCATTAGCAAGCGAGCTAACAAGCTTGCTAACTGACAGTTAGCAAGCTTGTTAAGGTGAGGAGGAACTGCCAGGGGGAAGTAAGCAGCACAATAGGCTACAGAGAAAAAAAGAAAATTGTGACCAGGCAGAATAAGTGACAGATTTTGCTGTGGATAGTTTTCTTTGAGAAATTTTCAAGCATAAAAGGATAAAAACTGTCCACACGAGTTGCTACGCTGCTCGTCATTTGAAACGTTCAGGCACATCAGTGGTATCATGGATCACAGCAGATGTTTAGCTTTTGACAGATGGTGTAAAACACTTGTTGGTAGCAGGTTTCCACAAATTGAGAGCGCTAGGTTTAGTGTTGATTTACCCTTGAAAAAAATCAAATACAGAGCCTCACAATTTGAAATACGTGGCTACACATGGACAAGGATCATCATGACCGCTCTGTCACAGGCATTGTTGTAGTGCAAGCAAACAGCGCAGTTAAACTGTTAGTGGTTTCGTTGATGTTTTTACCAGGAGATAAACACACGGGGTCGTCACAGTATGATGTATAGTCTTTGGATGGGATGGCAGGTGATGGACAGCATGAGGATGGAGAAGAGGTGAAGGAGTGCGAGTGGAGGGGGGTGGGGGGGTGGGGGGGTGGAGAAAGGAGGAGAGTTGGGAGAAGTGTTAAAGATGAGCGTGTTGGATGTGTGAAGCAGGACTATCCTTACACTGTAGGATAGTGCCAATGTATGTGGATGTGTAGCTGTGGGAGTGGTGGGAGTGATAAAGAACAGATATGAGCGGCACTGACAGAAAGGTCGTTATTACAGTAAATTAACTGAGCACTGAAATACACCAGCTCTGTGACAAAATCAAAGTGATTGATTTTCTTTTGTGTGGTTGGAAGATCGGTGGCAGTTTGACCTTTGTGTGTCAGATCTATTTAGATCACTACAATGCATGCTGCTTTACTGTTCCTAGAAAAATAAAATTAGTTACAAAATTTAGGGAAACTAGAAATTTCTGTCCTTGAAAGGCAAGCCCAATTTAAACCCAAACAAATATTGATTATTCATCTATTATTTGAAATTTTACTATATTCTGTATGTAAAATGCTTGTAGACTAATTTCACATTTTGCATGTTCAGCTGACCTGCTGACTAAACTAGACTAAGCCACTGACTAAAACATTTACAAGATTAATTTAACTAATTGGGAAAGTAAATTTTGTGCCAAATAATATTGTTGTCTCTGAAGGATACCTGCATCATATCAAAGGATGCACAGCTGCCATAGAATTACTTGTAGCTGAGGTGAAACTGCAACCTACCGTCCTTTTACATACTGCTCAAGGAGCTATTTGTAAGTTTTGCTATCGCTACATACCCAACATTAGCATTAACAGCTGTTTACTTACCACTCTTGGCATGAGCCTCAGCCATTGTGTTTACAAGAGGTTTACTGTGGCTAGTTGGTTAGTATGCTAACTTGAGTACAAGAAAAGAAGAGATACAAATAGAAGCAAAACAAGAGGGTTGTTTTCCACTGCTGGAGACAGCACTTGGTGAGTAAAGGAATGAAGTTTGATGCTGAACTTGTAACGTTTCTTCTTGACTGGTAAGTAAACAGCTGTGAATGCTAACGTTAGCTATGTAGCAGTAGCAAAACTACAAATAGCTCCTTAAAAGACCTGAATTTGTGATAATTACATACTTAACTTTTTTCAGGGCAAAATGAATTACAAAGATAACATGCACACTAATAATCTGATGCTTTTGTAATAGCTCAGTTAAAGCAATAGAGAAAATGATGAAACTGTCATTGAAATATACAGGAATAATTGCAACTCTTTAGTCTGGCTCATTAAAATAAATAATAACAGCAAATTCTTTTGTACAGCTATGTTATTTTTGAGTCTTCTGATTTCTGGGGAAATCAACCCAGGTTCTATGTTTACAGAAATAAAACAATAAGCTGCAGTAGCTACAGCATGGATGAATTTGAGAGTGCCGCTGTTGCTCTTTCTTTGTCATACCGTTACTTTGCAAACAGACGTTTCTTATTATCTCGAGATATAACTTAATGGGTTTGTAGAGCTTTGTAAGCCTGATCATGGTGCCAGTGAGCAGACAGTCTCAAGCAGAACCGAACATGTTTGAAGGAGAGATCTTGACTGCTGCATTTACTTTAATCAATCACTATCCCAGTTGCAATCTCAGGGAAATTCATTTTCTGTTATCTCATGACAATGAAGTAATTAAAGCGTGATCACAGAAAATGAAATTTGATCACTCAAGACAATTAAATCATGGGCTGGAGATAATAGGATTAAAAATATATGAGGAAATAAAGCCGCTCTCAGATTCTGTCGAGCTGCAACAGTCAATGTATGGAATTTTAAAGAACTTCATACAAGAGAAATTACTCAACTTAACTCCCTAACGTTTTAATCAAAATGAGGACTGATTAACCCCTGTGACTGTGTTATTAGTATGCATGTTAACACCAGGAAGTGCCCCTTCAATCCATTCTTTAAGTGCATGAGTCATTTAAGTGAAAATGAAGAGGAGTGGAAAGATCTCAGCATGTACGCAGCTGTATTACTACACTGGTACATAAACTGTCAAATGTTAGAGGCTAAGTGAATGTGTGAGTGTGAGAAAATGCCCTCCTAAAGACAGTCCGTCATTTTCAATACATTTGTCCGTCAAGTGACCGGAAACACACCATGTGTTGCTTTAAATACAACCAGTGTCTAACGCAGCACAGATGTTGTAGTGCAGTGTTATTAACATGTGTTGAAAAGAAAAATGAGATGGTGTGTGTCCCGTAATTTGACACCTGGACGTTGCTGAAAATGACGACCTTCATGAGAGCACGTCCACTTTTGAAGTCTGCTTCAAAAATGTCTGAAAGGCTGTTGACCAATGCTCGGATGAAATATGGATGTGTGAATGAAATGTGAAAATGGGTAATGCATGAGTGGGAGGAAAATGTCATCATTGTAAAATATTACAAGTATATTATAATCACATTTTTATGGAATTATAACCATAGTAGAATGGTAAAAATGATAATAACAAAAATGAAAGTGCAAAAAAATAAATTAAATATTAATTCTTGTTACCTGCTAGAGTCTTATAATCAAGCAGATCAAACAGAACAATGGCTACGCCCGACCACGTGATGATCAGAGCCACAACCAGCAGCCAGGCCATCGGTGAAGTAAAGGTTAAGATGACATCATCCAAAAATGTCCTCTCATTGCTCCGAGCTGAAGGGACGGCCTCCCTGGCGTTGGTCTGACTGCTCATTGTTGAAGAGAGCTGAGGACAGGAGAAGGGAAGAGAGGGAGTAAAACAAGTAAGGGATTTACTAAAGGAAATACTTTCTAGTTTTCAACTAAATAAAATGCAGAACTAGATCAAGTTTTAACCATGACAGTTTTTGAAAAATAAAAGCATCAGTGAACTCTTAAAACTAATTTAAACAATCATTTAGTGAGCTTGCTTTTTGTTTTGATCAGCATATCCCACACCTGCAGTTTATAATGCAGAGTTCCTGTTCTATATTCAACGTCTTCAAGCCCAAGGTTATTTTTTCTTAGACTTTGCACAGCTCCTCCAGCAACGCTGTCTCCTTGAAATTATGTTTATATGCTTCTAATCTGCAACAGCAAATATGTTTTGAAGGAAACATAATGCTGCCCGAATACATTATGTTACTTTTTCATTAACAATGAATGGTAAATGGACTGCACATTTATGGCACTTTTCTGGTCTTATCGACCACTCAAAGCGTTTTTCAATGGAAGCCCTGCACCCATTCACACACAAATTCATACTGGGCTTTTTCCTACTCATATAGCACTTCTCTACCATACCCACACACTCACACACCAATGGGAACTGGAGGAGCCGCGATCGAACCACCACCCTTCCGATTTTGTGACCCGCTCTACCTCCTGAGCCACAGCTGCCCCCAGTAAGGAAACTTTGTTAATTCACATACCTTGCACGTCGCAAAATACTGATACTGAACGTATCAGCAAAATGTTCACTGACCATGTATTTCATTTTCCTATCCACGTTTGCAGTACAGTATCGACTCTCAGCAGCTAAAGCAGGATTAAACTTTTAATGGTTATGTTTAAACTCTCACAGCACTTAACATTAACATTAGGGAAAGATTGTGGTCTGGGTTTGATAATGAAAAATTCCACAGATAGTTGAAGAACCAGACACGATGTATTCACTGTATTAACATTTAATTAAAACTACAATCCTCCCCTAACCTTAACCAAAGTGCTTCTGGTGGCTAAACCCTTTCATATGCAGGACTCAGGACACAAACACTAGTCTCCAAGGTCAAAGTCTTTGTACACCCTGCCTCTACCGCAACCACCTCGCAATGGCCTGCGTGTGGTACAAAAATGTGGCACTCGCTTCACTCAAAAAAAAAACAAAACGAAAAAAAAACCTTGCCTGTAAAAAAAAAAATCCAGACGGCAATAACGTTTCCCATCACAACATAATGGGGAAAATAAATTAGAGCTACAGAAGAAGATTAGACCTGTTTTCTCAGGGTGAGTAGTAGTCCCCATGGTGACTAAACTGACCTTTATGTGTACAGTTTTTGCAATCCCACTTTAAAGTTCTTGGGACTATATGTGGGTGTGTAGCCATCATCTTTTGACAATATGCTCTTTTAACTTTAATGTCATCTTGTCCCTGTTGTCCATGAAATGACACAGATCCCACAGTGTGTATTTTTTGATGAAACAGTATTTTTAATTTTTTTTTTTTTTTTTTTTAAGAATCGCTGACATCACTATTTAAAGTCAATATCTATAAAAGAAAATCTGTAGAAATTAAAGGGCCTTACTTAGGTTGTCTGGTACCATAAGGACACATTAAAATATAATCAGCATCAACACCAAGCTAGAGAAACAATTCACACTAATTACAGAAACCTTGGGAGTATTGTGGCAGTGTAAGGTTCAGTTTGCCTTCAGGCCTTTGCATCCATTAATTCACCACTGAGCCCAATTTGTTTAATTTCAATCTGTTCATTATATGATAATAATATCTTCAGTACAACAGGTATGTCGTTTGCATTCATGTTACCAATGAATTTGATAGATGCGCACGGCAGCTGTTTATTCACATGGATGTCAGTGAATCATTCAAGTATGTTCTCTAATTTTTTTCTTTGTGAGAGGATGAGGATGAAGGATGTGGAGAGAAGAGACGAGCACGAGGGGGAAAGAGTGAGAGAGAGCAAGGAGAGAGAAAGACAGACAGAGATTACCTGAGGTGACGAGGAGATTAAATTCTATCTCACTTTGACAAATGACTTCTTTAAAGAAAGTTTTCATCATTGTATGGCAGTGGGGCTTGTGTGCCGTAACATGATTACGTGGCCGCGTTCGGTTGTTTGTGTTCATTACGTGGCGTGGTGTGATGGAACGCCTGAGATGATTTATTTTTCCTTCTGTTTCGCTGCCTGCCTCTCACGCATCTTATCTGTAAAGAGAAGTAAAGAGATATATTTACTCTGGTGTGGAGCTCTGAATTAAAACAGGAATGACTCATTTGGAAGAAATATGTCCTTCTTAAGACTATTAATGAGGTCCTGAGGGATGCAGATCCATGAGAGTCCTGTATGCTCTGTGCTGGTCCAGCTGAAGCACTTAACCCCATTCATTATGACAGGCTGGTTGACAGAATTAGGCGGTGGTTTGGACTCTAATGGTCCTCGTATCCATTGCCAATTAATGGAAACTCTGTGACATTGTCCCTCTGACTCCTCATTATATAATAAATCTCAAGGCACAATTCAGGTTACATTTTTTCCCTCACTATATCCACTAATTCTTGTGAGTGAAACCCAGTCACTTGAGTAAATTGTCCATATTATAGCCTATTTTGGAGCCTGTGCACCCAAAAGAATGTTTACTGGACTGCAAACTCTTAAGCAGCGAATGTAGTTACAAGTAGTATAACTAGATTCAATAAGCAAGCGCACGTGGGCATGGCTGGATTTACCTGCTATATCACACTTTATCTATCTATCTATCTATCTATCTATCTTTCTTTCTTTCTTCTGTGTAGGATATATGTCACCCAGGATGGTTGTATAATGTGAAGTATTGATGTGTTTTGATTCAGTTGCTGGTATTAGACTGACCTTTCTGTTGCTGCATTCAGATAACAAACTACAAGATCAATTTAACATAATTCTGTCCACACACACACTTGAGTGTGCATTTGTGCGTCTGACTCAAGAAAGCTAACCATTGATCTGGTGAACAACAACTGGTGCGTGTGTGTCAGTTAGGAGGCAGAGCCAAGAGTGTTTCTGTGCGCGTGTGATATAAAAGCCATTGATCTCCTGAAGCCTTGGCAGCGGCTGGTCAGGCCGGCATATTGATCCAGAGCAGGTAAAACAGTCACGATGTTACAATGACAGACGGCTGGAGCACAGCAGACAGAACGGGGGAAATGCTGCACTGTCCAGTCCAACCTCACATTCTTCGCCAAACCATGTAATTACAGTGGAATTCTCTTATGTTTTTATCAAAGAGGGAGTCACTGTCTGCAAATATTTTTACCTTACGGGTCTGACTGTGCTCTTTTCCAAACCAGCTGACCCAGCCCACCTGTTGTTACCATCAAGTGCTGAGCTGAGCTTAACACACAAACAAACACACACACACACACACACACACACAAAAAACTTCTGCTGCCACCTCCTCCTCCACACCAGAGGAATGAACAGAATTAGAACGATGTGGGTGAAGGCTACGAACCGGCATTTGAGGGCAAATGGAAGGTGACAAAGGCACGGTCAAGAGGGTGAACCATTAAATGCATCCCCATTTGTTAGGAGTACACCACCTTTCTGACAAATAGGTATGGTGCTGCTTATAAAGCAATCTTGCTGGATATCATTACCAGTGGTAGAAAGTTAAATCAAGTTCAATTCTGAGGTACTTACATTTCTTCATTTGTTTTAATGCACTACATTTCAGTGGGAAATTGCAGTTTCTAATAACAGTTTATACCAGTGGTTTCCAACCTTTATGGTTTGTGACCCCTTACAAAAACAGTCTAGTTCTAAACTTCTTTGGTTTTATCTAAATAACTGTTTTGAGGCCCTACCAGATAAAACGATCTGACATATTTAACAAAAACCCAAGATGAGAGAAAGCCAAGACAAACAAGTACAAATTTGTTTAGCAGTATTTTGTTTTTTGTCTTCTGTCTTCTCCAATTAATCATCTTGTGACCCTTCAGCATAAACATAACCCATTCTCTTGTAACAGAATAAGCTGATCAAAGAAATCATTTGTCAGAATTCAGTATGTTCTCATATGTGTAAAGTGCGGTTTATATGTACATAACCAAATCAGTCTTTCAGTCAACTATTCCTCTTGGTTACATTTAAGCAATTACCAGATGACAGTCAGACAAAAAAGGGGAAAAAGATATAAAAAAAAAAAAAAAAAGATGGTTGATCGTCTCGACATCAGAGCGAGTGAGCTGTTCCCAACCTGGGGGTTGGGACGGCCTAAGAATCCCAAAGACACATCAGAGAGATAACAAGATGATATAAGGTAAAAGAAAGAAAAATACATCTTTTTTTCTTCTGAAATACTGGATACTTTCAACTCTTCAGGCTTCCAAAAATCATGGGGGACATACAGATATTTATTTCATTTTAAGGGCTCACAAGCCAAAAAGGAATCACTAGTTTAACAGATTCACAGAAGATTGAAGAGTAAAAGTCCAGACCAGGGCCAATGAGTTAAAATTATGCTTTTTCAATCAATTTAAACTGATAATTCAATTATTCATTCATTAAACTAAACTGATTTTCTGTAAAATTTTGAGATAACAGTTGTCATGTATTTGATGTAACAAAAAAAGTGCAGCATTATACCACCATTATGGAAGTGGAAACAAAGCAACAGAGCACGGTGTTGCATTTATTCAGGAAGGTAAAAAATTTGATTTTTAAAGTTTATTTCTCTCACTTTTACACTTCAAAGCAACAGTGAGGAAATTATGAATTATTAACAGGAGCCAAGAGCCTATACTGTAGCTTACATGTGGTATAAGATCATAGTGCAAATAGTCTGGTTTATGGCTTATTTGACCAGAACATTAATATTCCTACAGTCCTCCTGTACATATAGACCTATAAAAGGTATTTCAGATGACAGTGAGAAAAAAGAACTGCATGGACTGGTCATTGACCTCCTGCATTCAGTAACACCAGCAGATCATTATTATAAAGTTCAGCCAGAGTGAAATGGATTTCTAGCATACCTTGGACTTGCTGGATGTTCAGTGATAACCTTCAGTCCTTAAAAGGCTCAGAGAAATGCAGTGTTACCATAGAAACAAGCATGTAACTCCTTCGTTAAATCCTCTTTGGCCCCAGTTGAACGTGAGAAAAGATAATGGAGGTAACACTCAAATCCGTCAGCAAAAAAACAGATCACACCAGAGTCTAAAAATACACTAAAACTACCCCACAGGAGAAAAATGACGGAAATCCAGTGAACAATCTTTCACTTTATATTGTTCTTGGTATTTTTCAAAGTTGTTCTTGGAGGTTTCAAATTTGTGTCCATGGAATTCTTGAGCCAAAGCTTTTGAGATTCTGTTCCTAGCTGGTGAAGTTGTTGGAGAGAGTGAGACAGAAAGAGAGAGACGGATAGAGAGAAGAAGGGCGAAGGGGTTGACCCACTGAGAGTCACCCTGCCCCCTCTGAGGGTCCAAAATAGAGAGATAAAGAAATGGAGGGAGGGAGGGAGAGAGGGAGGCAGAAATTTCAAAAGCAGAGAATGAGTGAAGGGAGAACGGAGAGGACAAAAGATCAAAGGATGGAGGGGAAAGGGGGAAAGAATAAAGTGAGGAGATAAAGGTCTAAAAGTCTCCTGTGCTATGTGGCGCAGAAACACAGAGCTTATTAATCAGGGTATAATAATGTAGGCAGAGCCAGCTAACAGCTGTTGCACCAGTGTTTCCTCCTCTGAGAGGCTCATAACTCCATTCCTACTGACCTGTTCAAAAATATCAATCCCCTTACAACTGTAATCTGATTTTTCATTCATTCGTTTCACCATGTTCTAATATGGTTTGATAATATTAAGTGACTGATGGGTCCCCCAATGACAACAGTACTAGTAGTTTTATCAAGACTTAGTCTAGAGACCAAAACATATTCACTGTGTGCCCTTGACAACGACTTCGACAATAAAGTACTTGGAACTTTAAACCTCCAAGTCTTCTAACTCTTCCTGCACTTCCTCCCAAGGAAACATATTTTCTCCTAAGTGCCCCTTCTTGTCAAACAGAGGTCAAAGTGAGGAGTAAATAAGCGAATAAATATCTCGTTCAGCCCCATGTGAGTTTTTAAGCCCCGTCAGAACCTGTTTTTGAGGCCCAGTTTAAAGGAGGGTGTGTGTGTGTCTACGCGAGAGCAGTGGGAAAGAGTAACCTGACCCCCAGTCTTGCCCTGGGAGCCTGCACTGCAGAGGCTATAATTAGAGATACAGACAGCAGCTGGTGTTAACATTGGACTGGACTGCTTTATATGTAGGGCGTACAGAGGGGGCTGAGGGCTGGGGAACGAACACACACACACACACAAGCGCACGCACACACAAAATTCAGATCCTATTCTCTGAGAGACCATGCACAGTATGTAGGAGATATTTAAGGACTCCACAAAAATTACTTTATGTTTATTTAACTTTTTAAAATACTATCATCTTAAATGTATGTCAGTGTATGACTGCCACCATAAAAGTTCATCATTATATTGGGAAATTTCCCTGTTTTAACAAAATCCAGTGTTTCCTCTACATTCATTTAGCAGTGGCGGCCCGCCACTGCTAAATCATAGCCGCCACGCCTTCAAATTTCTTTTATTTTTTTATTTTTTTATTGTCGCAAATGCACCACCGCCACATCTCTCCACCTTCACAGCACAGCCTGTGTGATGATGAGCGCAACAGCGGGGGGAGGGGAGGGAGGGAGTGGGGTGGTTGGAGGATCCTATTGGAGTTAATTACTCGCGAGAGCGCGGCCTTGAAAGTGACGTCACGTCAGGCACCAGGTGAGAGTCAGAGAAGTGTAGTCGTGAGGAATAAGGCAGCGAATTACCGGAGAAAAGGTAGACTTATTAGCCAACTCAGTGACGCTAACTTGGGTAAACTAATTGATAGCATTAAGCTAATATCTACACGTCATTATGTATTAACTGCTGACTGCATTTTCAGATGAGCTTGTTCAGATACTTCTCTAAGAAGAGAAAGACAACAGATGAAGAAGACGCTAGTCAGGTAGCATCATAAGCCTTTTACTGACTCGTAAATGATGATGGTTAGGTAAAAAATAGTATTTTAATGTTCACACTTGTAATCAGATGTGATGTGAGTGTAAATTATATAACGCTGTTAGCGTTACGTTACTCACACTTTTAATGTAATCTTATTAGACAAGTAACATTAGACAGGGAGGAGTTGTTAAACAAAGTGGAGGAGAGCAGAGCACAGCAGCGGGAGAGCTGGGTGAAGATGCAGGAGAGAGAGATGTGCCTGGGTGCAAACTTTGCCACTGACTCACCCCCCCCCCCCCCCCCACTTTGCCACTGACTCTACCCCCCCCCTCCATAGCATGCCCCCACTGCTGAAAAAAATCCTAGAGGAAACACTGAAATCCTTTTCACATTTTAACAAGCAGTTTTTATGACATATTTTGCCATTATTACTTAATTCTTGTGAGAAACATCTTGTTATAACATCATATCATTTTATCTTGTATCTTTTAATATTTTTACTCAAGTACTGTCCTTAAGTACGATTTTCAGGTGCTAGTGCTTTACTTGAGTATTTCCATTTTATTTTACGCCATACTTCTATTTCACTAAAATGTAAAAAAAAAATTGCATTTTTAACTCTACTTTCTAACCTCCCTGACCCCCTGATAATTTCCACAGTCCCTTGTCAACTTTCTGTTTACATATCCTATGATGCAAATAAGCAAACAATGCATTTATACTTGCAACCCTATCTGCCACTGAAAGATTAGTTCCAGTTATACACAGTTCAGAAACAATATATATCACAAACTAACAAAGAAAAAACATCCGCACAATTCGCAGTCCCTCTAATGTTCTCAGCCACCTAATAAATGTTTACAGTTGGCCTAGCTCGTTCTGATTTTTTTAAGTTATCTGTCATTTCATTTATTTTTTGTCAGAGAGATGCTCTACTGCATGCACACACAAATGCACATACCCATGAGAGATGCTGTGATGAAACAAACCATCCAAAGTAAATCTGATGAAACTAACAGCAATCAACAAGAACAACGCTCATATCTGCCCTACAGTACTCTGTGTTATTGGGCATTTGCCTGTTTGTGTTGGATACATTAATATATCCTGAATAATTCTTCCTTCCATCTGTAGCTCAAGATAGCGAGGAGATAAAACACAGGGACATCCTGGTAGCTGTGCGATTTTGAAAGGTTTTATGAGACTTTTTCTTCTGAGCGTTGCACTCAGAAGTGAGGGATATGTTTTGGCACTTTGAAATTCTCAGGGACAAAGCCTCCAGAACTTCACAGGTTCTCAGGAACTGGCTGACGTTCAGAACCACAGACAGCGACAGAGGCATCGGGTGCTGCTGGCGCCAGTTCAGCACCTTCGGACAGCGAATAAGGACAACCTCACACCTGTGGCTGCTGGGAGACACAGCTGGAGCTGATCACGACCAGGAAGTCATTTCAACACCCCGAGGGTGAACTGTCGCACATCCAGCACCACTTCACTTCTCACAGAGACTCAAACATCTGAGGCTCTGCATAGTCTTATGCAACTTCCTACTCACTTTTGCCTCTACACTACTGCCTTTCAGCATAATTAAGCTTGAGGGTTTTAGTGTTACTCCATAAACAAGGTAATGTATACACCTACCACCACTGGCACGACTTAAATCCATTCCTTTAAGACTCCGTTTACTGTCATGGACAAAGGTCTGAGTCCACTGAAAGCCCTTTTGTTCCCGGAAGTCAGAGAATCAATTTTAAAATATTTTTACTTGTCTCCAAATCACCCACAAGGCCAAGACCAAATTATTTTTCTGACACGTTTTGTTTACGTATGACTCCTCTAGAACTTTACTGTAATTTATTCTGACTTGAGTCTGCTGCCTCTTCAGGGTCAACACCAAACACAGAGAAACTGCATTTATGCTACACATACTTGGATCTCTTTGGTGATCTTAGTCACTGTCTAACTGTAACCATCATTAAATCTAAACTACCCGCTCACTGCTGCCTATAACTGAACTTTTGTCTCTGCATCTATCTTGTTATCTTTTAATTGTGTCTCTTTTTTGTCTTATCCTGTCTCACTTATTTTATGCAATTTGTAAAACACTTTCAACTGCCACTGTTTATGAAATGTGCTAGATAGAAAATAAAAAAAACCTTGCTTTTCCTTGTTAAAACCAACAATATGTTAATCCATCTTACAATAGTTTTTCAACATCCCTACGCTATCTGTAGCACTCAGCCCGAGTCCATTCATTCCAACTGAAGAAATAAATTATTTAAAATGTGGCACAAATAGGCCTATATGGTTTCATTTTTTAAAAAGGCAAAATAATTTTTATTATTATTATTTTTAAAATACATATTACAGTATAACATTTAGTAAATGTTACTGAAACGCAAGTAAATAGTGTATTTTGTTCCAGATTATTTCCAGCTGCAAGTTAATACACATTTTGGTGTCAGAGTGAGTATTTACAGCAGCAGGACGGTGTATGTGGGATTGACTCGGAGTAAGTGACAATGGCAATGTTCATTGTAATTAATTGTAATAAATACATCACTCAATGCAACAGTGTGGCTCAGTGATGTTTTTCATAGTTTTTGGACAACAGGGTGCTATGAGAGGAATAAGATATATCGGCTACAAAGGCAATGCTTGTTCGTAGACTCAAATCATTGGTGGTTTTGATCTTTTCAAGGAATTTACTGACAAGAACAATATTAAATATCAAATGATATTTCTCAAACAAGATTACATACTTATTAACTATTCAGAATTTATTATTTATGCAAATTTCTCAGTATAGTTTACCTTCCCTATTTTGGACCTACACATTTTTTCATGGTAGATATTTTTGGCTTGGCTTTTGTGTTTCAGTGGTTGTTGTGTCGATTTGCACCTCTTTGTAGTTGATGGTTAATATTTCATGTCAATCACTTAAAAAAAAAGGCTCTGGCCAATGGGGTCCCCTGACCTCTTGGGCCCCTGAGCCTGGATCCTTAGGTCTGTTCGTAATCCTTCCATGACCATACCTGACTCACACTTGTCTGACTCTCCTATTATTTTTGTTGTTCTTAAAATTACACATTTATCATTATTATTAGTTGGAGAAGTTCATCAACCTTGCGTACTTCCAGCGAAGCTCTACCCAACTTCAATTCTAATTAACTGGAATAAAACAAACTGGAATAAATAACACCTGAGTGGGTTTGCAGAGCCATTAAATGGAACGAAGTCATCATTAATAGTAATAATGTTATTACATTAACTAGTATTCTTAGTTACCAGTGCTTTTCATGCTGTGACAAGGCGAAATGCAAGAAGACAGAAGCGGCAATAAGCATGAAAGTATAACAATAACATGAGAATAAGAGAATGAATTAGGTACATCATTAATTATCTGGTGAGAGTATGTAATTATGTATGTCATTTCCTACAGGTACGCAATGAAGTGTCACGCACGGTAATGAGATCTATATTTGCCTTCGCTTGTCTAATTAAGACGTGTAAAATAGATTAGAATGCTACAAAAGACTAAAACCATAATTTCTGCGTGACTTCAACTGATTTTTTCTCCACAGCCTGGCTCATGCACTGCATGTTCTCTTAGTAATGCTGCCACGGGGCTACAGCTACCTGTTTTCCCTTCGCAGACAGCTGCAGGCCTTTAACCAGCACAGAACAGCGAGGAAACCAAGTCGGTGATTAAAGCAGGAGTGAAGACCACAAGTCACACATCAACCACACACTTCAGTCTCTCCGAAACACTCTCTGCTTCTCCATTACTGTTCGACTCCTTCACCTACAGTACGTTGTCTTTTTCTGTTCCTGCGCCTTTCCTCTTCTTTCTCCACACCTCTCTCTACTACTCTAATTTTATGTCCTCTTTTCACCCCCACCTCTCGGTCCTCTCTCTTCGTCTTTCTCTCCCTCAGTCACCTTTTCTTTTCCTCCTTTATTTTGATCCAGCCTGTTCTACTTACACTACTTCCCTCTCCTCTGCTCCTGAAGTTTCTTCCTTCCTTTCCATCTTTTCTTTCCTCTTTTCACCCCCTGCACTTGCTCGTATCTCAATCTACGCCTCACTGTGTCCCTCGCCATCTTTGTATCTCTACCTCCTCACACACACACTTCTTATTATTAAATTAGTAATAATGTCACCATGCTCCCTCCCAGGAGACCAGTGTTATTGACTTCATTATGCAAATGTAAACCAGCCCAAAGCTATACCACTGATGGGACACACACACGCACACACACAGTTTCTAGGCTGAGTGTGCCGGCCAGGAAAAATTTCTTGCTGTTTCAGATAATTATGTCAACCAGTGGAGTTGATGTGCATATTAGCATCAAATGTGTTAAATCCAATGAGCCTGGGGCTTATCATATCTGTCTTGGAGTGACACTGTGTTAGTATAGAATAGAAAGAATAAAACAGAATAGAATAAAATAAACAATACAATAGAATTATACTGATCCTGATACTATGTGTATGTGTGTATGTGTGTGTGTGTGTGTGTGTGTGTGTGGGGGCATTTGCTAAATGAATGTGATGTTATAAAACTTTAATTTTAATTTAATTTCATGTTTTTTTTTCACTTTTAAGTCGCTTTGTATATGTAAAGAGTGTGTAGTCAAGAACATTTTCAAAGATTTAATTACGAGAAACACATTTTGTGAATTTTGCTCACCCAAATCTACAAAAAAAATCTGTTTCACATCTGTGTTGGTTCTTCACTATGTTGTCCATGTCAGCTTTAAAAAGAAACATATTTGGCTGTGAATAGTTCTTCACAGGAAACTAACTGACGGAAGAGCAGGCCAGGTGCATGTAACCTACAAGTACCTGAATGGCCTGTGAGCTTGTGGAGTAATTTTGGCTTTGTGGCTCGGCCATGAAGTGAAAATCCTCTCATATTTACTCTGATCTGCCAGGCGTGTGGCTCTTTCCATCATACTGGCACTCGCTGGTAACAGTTGCCAAACCACGCTGGGTCTTGATACGAGTTCACAGACATGGAAACGTAATGGAGAGTATACAGTAAACACACATGCGTGCACACACACACACTGTTAGACACAGTATTGGCAGAGGCAGACTAGACAGATGGAAAGACAGCAGACAGCAGGGAGGAAGTGGAAATTAAAGTCACAGTGTCAGGAAGAACAATCAGAGCTCAGGGAGTAACATTGCATACACTGCCTGACTGAGTATTACTTATCATTTTAAAAATATAATGTCATTTTTGGTGTATTTATTAGATTGGGCGGTGCACCATTTTGTCCCAGGCTGAAAAACCTCAGTAATTATTAGATGGATTGGCCCACAGTATGATACACACATTCATTGTTTCCAGATAATAAAGTCTTATGACTTTGGTGATTCCCTAACTTTTTATCTAGTGTTTTCCCTATCCAGTGAAATATCTCTACATCTATGGTGCTGACTTTCAAAGGCAGTGAGGAGTAACTGACAGGGTAAACAGTGTAACAAATGGATAAGATGTCATACCTATAATAAACTTACTGACAAAGACTTAGATGCAACCTAAAAAACTTCTGAACCTTCTGGGAAAACTTAGAGGATGATGAAAATATGAGGAAAAACAAAACAGTATTAACAAACAAAATGTCAATAGTCAAAATAATTTTAGCTTTCCATCTATCACATTACATGTTACATTTTCTTCATTTACATTTGAATGCATTTACTTTAAAAGTAGCTTAACCACATGAATTAGTGAATTCCAGGTGAACGTTTGTACCAAATTTGAAGAAGTTCTGTTAAGGCGTTACAGAGATATTGTGTTCACGAGGCCAAAACTGCGTTTTGTGAGGTCACAACGACCTTGAGCTTGGACCACTAAAATCCAATCAGTTCATCCTTAAGTTCACCCTTGTTCGTGCCAAATTTGAAGAGGTTCCATGAAAGCGTTACTGAGATATTGTGTCCACGACAATGGGACGGATGGATGGACAACCTAAAAACACCATTCCAGCTCTGGCTGTTGCCAGCACAGAGGCATAACAAAGTAATTTTTGCTTTAGCTTTTGCCCAGCTTTGGCTATCTTCGTAAACACACTTTAACTAAATTAGTCTCTCCTGCTTTTATAGCTTTGTTTTTTAGCTGTCTTCTTACATTTATATGGCATAAACATTTATAAGTTAAAACAAACAAGTCAGATACTGGTCGTGACTAGGCCTAAATTTTGACTAAATATGTAGATTTGCAATTTGGTTTTGTAGGGTAGTATCAATCACTTAACTTTTCAATTAGTGCCACCATCAGGTTAAAGTCTAAGACTTTAGTTTAGCACAAAGTACTGCTGTGCCTAAGTACAGCCTCACAGAGTCGCTAGGATGACTACAAAGTACTTTTCAGGGACAAGAAAGTAATAGACATGTCACAGGTAAAAGACAGATACATTTCGACCAAAGCAGATAAAAGTAGCCTAAGTGACAGTGACATTAAGAGCAAGGCTGAATAAAAACAGAGCTGGGGGACAAAACCACCAAAGGAGAAAGAAATAAAGCATCTGATTTAACAACTGTTTAAAGAACCAATTTTACTGACTGGTGCCTGAAAGGACAATGAACCAGTCTGACAGACCAATACCATTCAGTCTTGGTTCTGCTGGACGGAGCTCTTAGCCAGACAGCCATACATCTTTACTTACCTATTCTACTTACAGATTCTCTTTCAGTCCGTCTACAACAACAGAGACAAAGAAGGTAAACACGGAGCTGACATTTTCATCCACTCCAGGAGAGTTTACTTTCCATTCAGTCTTTAAACTTTAAAGTAATTCAGATGTTTTCCTGTAAGTCCTGTCTATCATGTGTGCATTTGCAGTTGGCATTTGGCTGTGAAAATAAGCTGCCAGCAGTGACGAATTTACTTACTGACTGATAGTGTTAGAGACTGAAAACTAAACTTAGTGAATTACTCTCTGTGTTTCCATCTGAATGACTGACTGACTTATTCAGTGCAGCAAATGATATAAAAACAGCTATTAAACCCAGTTATTCAGGGAGACAATGTTTTAGCTTCAGACAGTCTGGTCAGAAAGCATTAGAAATGAGGAGCTGCGCACCAGACACCTCATGCATTTTTAACCAATCAATATCCGCTTTTCTACATCTTTCTCCTCCTCAATCCATCTCTCCATTTTTCTTTGCCTCTCCCTCTCTGTCCTTTGCTTCCTTTCTCTCTACTGTTATGTACTGTAAATGTTTTCTGCTTTCTCTCTCCGTCACCTTTTCTCCTTGAATGGCTGCAGCTTATTAATTTGTCTCATCTCTCTCATTTCCTTCTGTCTGATCTCTCAGTCCATCTCTAGCCACACTATCTTTCTCCTCTCAGCCTGCTGTCCTTCCTCTGCTCTCTTTCACTCGCTCTTTGTTTTTCTTTGCTCCAGTCACTATTTATGTTCTCTCTTCCGTCGCTGTCTTGATGCTCTCTGTCATTATATCATTAAAGACTGGGGCTGTTAATGCCCTTCCCCATCTGACTAACTTTGGAAATGATCTGTCCCCGTTAACTTTATCTTAATTAGAATAAGAGCATGGTCTTTCTGAGCACAGACCCCAGACTGGGCGCATAGACATGTCTGCATGCAGCGGCTCACACAGCTACACTTACAAAGACATTAATACAAAATATACTGAAGGGTTGGGTCACCAAATTACAACAAAGGAAAACAGAGTTTCTCACTTTCCTTCCTGATATTTATCCATGATATTTTTGGCCTCATTTGTCCAAGTTTTGAGACATTGGTTATTTTAATTTGATAAACAATATGCATCTTTTTTTCTTTGTACTATTTTCTGTTACTTTCTTATTCATGTGCAGGTTAAAATGCCAGAAAGCTTTTAATACCAACGTTTTTGGCAGTAAGAAGATTGTTCATGTGCCCAAAATGTGATCTGATGTGATCAAAGATTAGTATCAGTGGTATCAATACATTGGGGATCAGTCACCCACCCTTGTAATCCACAGACCACACTGAACACTGGAGGTGCTACTATGACTTACTAAAGAAATAGTCTCTATGAAACGGTTGTTGACAGTGTGAAGGTTATGATTATGAAAAATGCGTATCCTGATTCTGAAAAGAGTTGCGGCTGTTGATTTTTAAACACTGTGATCACTACAAATTAAATTCCATTCACCTCCATTATTTTGTGGTGGCAGCAGAAATTACTGAGACCAAACTCTCAACGCCTTGTCAAATGAAGCCGACCACAAAATCTGAAGAAAAAAAAAAAAGTCTGCATACCACAAGAAGAAAGTGGATTTCTTTTCTGTAATTTGGGTAAATAAACATATTGAAGTGCAGCACACATTTGGATTTACAAGCACAAACATACTAATGAGTACACACATGAAGTAGATCAAAAGCATAACTCCTCATATGGCTGGGACACACAGCCCACTAAGGATGCATTTATTTTCTCAGAGGGGAAACTCCTGAAAAGTGAAATTATCCTTTGATTCATTGAGCTCAGAGTTATATCTATTTGGGAATGACTTTTAGTTACTCTATATTTACAAGAAAAGTCTTTGTCTAAGAAAAGGAAACGCATGAAGTATGGTGGTGTGTTGGTCTGCTTTGATATAAAGTGGAGATACAGTAGGTAACAAATCTAAATGTGAGGGAAGTCCGTCCTTGAGAATATTTTTTGTCGTTAAAGAGAAAGCAGAATCTGTAGATCTAAATTCATTGAATAGAAATTGACCCAGGGCTGGATTGGATAATAGGACTTAAAGCTTGTTGTGATTTACATAATCCACTTAGACTCCGCTCATGATAAAAATGACAAATGCTTTGAATTGTATTGAGTTCCTGTGAGCTACTGCTGCAATATCCAGGTCTAATAGCATCTACAGTTCTGCCTTCAGGCAAACACACATACATGACTGAATACATGCACTCACTCACTCACTCACTCACTCACTCACTCACTCACTCACTCACACACTCACACACTCACACACGAGGCCAGCCTCCTAAGAAGGTAAAATGTTTCTTCAGACGAGGAGCACAAATAAACCTGAATTAGTGTATGATTCATTGCATAAATGTCTATAGCCACACAAAGGAGAAAAACAGTCACAGAGGCCACCTTATATATGTATGGTAACCTGTGGGAGCATTTTACAAATCCATGATTCTTTTTGTACATCTGCGAAGGATCCACATTTAAACTGTGTTTTCTAACTATGGATTTCTCTAGGCTACTTCTAGTGGTGTTTAGTGGGGTCAGTTGTGTTGTGTCTGCTGTTGTACTTCCATGTCCTTGTACAAGGTAAACTGAATCAAATGTTGAAGGCCATTGTGTAAGTGGACACAATGTTTTCAAAGGAATAAATAAATAACTTGTCTGATTGCTGGAACTAAAAATGACTTTTCATCTCATAGTCTACAAGCACAATTGATGCTTACTGTAATCACCTGGCTATAACAATTATAAGGGTAAATATATCTTGGTCGTTGGATCAATCAGGAATATGCTTGAAGACTAATGAAATCATCCCAATTGTGAAATGAATGACAATCATGTCGCAAAACCTGAAGCGATGCCTCACCATGACTGTAGATTGAATTCATTAAAATGATGATTTAAATGGGATGTTAATCAGATTGTATTTCAAGTGTGGAACTCAAATATGGGAAATATTTATATATTTCTTTTCAACATCTTTCCCTACCCTGAAAAGGCAAAGATGTGCAGTGCATTGCTTGCATTACAAATGATTAAAGGAAATATTGTTCCATTACAGCACTGTTTTATATTTGCTGTGTGCTTTGTTAAAGCAACTGGTCTCGGCATTAGTTGGAGAAATCAACTGAAATTTTTAATTAAAATCACGCTGATACATTGGATATTTTTACATGTGTACAGTATCTGCTGGGAGCTTGAGACTTTTCTGTACTTATTCAGATCAGAACATGTTCTCAGAAAATACTTTTCTTTTTCAAGGAGGACTTTTTTGCGGTCACGGTTACTCATACTGTCATCACTGTTGTTGCGGGGAAATTTCCAGTTAACATGGATCTGTATCGACTTATTAAGGTCTGTACAGGTTAACGTTTCAAAAAATTGCAAGGTATGAAAACAAAAATTTATTTATCTGACCTTTTAAAATGCTCCTTGGATGACATTGAAAAGTCTGTGAACTTGTGATCTCACTTTCTTTTGACTGCAAATGAAATAAGAGCAAAGTAATAAAGGGTGAACAGAATCTTTATCAGCCACTGAACTGTCTTCAATCCCAAGGGCATACAAAGTCAGAAACACATTGTAAGGTGTGTTCAATAAGCCTCAGCCATGGTGTGAAATGTAATTCAGGTGTAGAGTGATTTCTTGAGTGACAACATTATGGCTTTAGCATACTCTGTTGGGAAGCATGATGAACCTTAAGGGTTGCTGCTGTCAGTGCCTGTGACTCCGTCAGAATGAAGAAAACTGAGTGTCTTTATGAAACACCTTGGAGAAAAGCTGCTCTCTTGCTGCAAAAGCATATCAAGAGATTAGTAGATATTTGCCAAGGTGTTGCTCAGTTTGGACTTTATCTTCCTTTCTGCTGTCACTTCCACATTAGTCAAAGCTCAGTTATAATAAAGCAAAATTTGTATGAGTTACATAAGTCTTTATATTGATGTTTCCTCTCTGTACACAACAGCAGAACAGTGAACCAATGTAAGACTATTGTTTCTTGCACACATTGAATACTGAAACTGTCTTTTCCTGAATTCATGTTGTCAGATCTGTCCATGCTGTTGATATGAATCTAAAAAAATGTGTCTGTGCCGTCTCCACCTCCTCACCCTGGATGGTGACAGGCATCTGTATCTCCCTGCTCTGTCTGAAATCTTTTTCTTCATCTTGCCGACACTGAGCTGCAAATGGTTCAGCTTTTACCAGACAATAAGGCTCTCCACTTGACTTAACTGTGCTTTCTTGCCCTTACAACACTCCCTATAAATAACTAAAAGGCCACTAAAAGTACCTAACAAAAACTGGAAAAATGTGGGAGCTGCTGCAACAGGTGACTTCAAGGACATCATCATGTTAGTTACGTATGCTGTGAAACTACCATCAACTGTGCCAGCATCAATTTATCTGGTCAAACCTCAAGGAACGGTTCAAGCGCATTGTGTCTGCCTTGTGCATGAAATGCGCTCTATAAATAAATAAGAAAAAAAAAAAAAAGAATTTTTTGGAAATAAGCTTATTGGCTTTCTTGCTGATGTCTGGATGGTAAATATGAAGCTACCATGAACATCCATTCAACCTACTTTAGCATAAAGACTGTAAACAGAGGGAAACAGTTAGCCTTGCTGTGTCCAGTGGTAACAAAAGCCATCTACCAGCATCTGTAAAGCTCAAGCTAATTAGCATGTTATGTCTGGTTTTAGGCGATATGAGGAAAATTTGCGATGTGCGATGACACAGTTACATTTTGCGATGATGATATTACTTGTGATAAATATTAATGTCTGCATACACAGTTTTGAATGAAGAACACCTCTCCTCCGTCTTCCACCCTCTGCTGCAGGTAACATTGCACAAAAGGTTGTGGCAGATGAAGCTGCAGTCCACACACAAGGTTTTCCTTTTAGCTTGTTTATAACTGTTCACTATTAGGTTAACGTTAGCGCGTGGCGCTCGTGTAAAACAAACTGCGGTGGAGGGAGAAAATGGTGCTTTCCTTCATGTTTAAAACTTGTTGAACAGGTGGCGTGATGAAGGATGCTAATTGCTTTTTTACTCACAAAGGGTGGCGATGACAACTGTAGTTGTTGTCAGCTCCAGCTCCAAGTTCACTCCTCACTGGTCTACACTGCCGCCTCTGTGCTGTGTGTGTGTGTGTGTGTGTGTGTGTGGAGAGCTCTCAGTGCGTCAGTTCACAGCTGACTTTAAAATGCGTCTCCACATGCGTCTTGACTGACCACTTGTGATCGGATCTCTCTTCCCCGCTTTATATGCAAATAACACCCATAGCATTCTGAAGAGTGGTTTTAAGCCTCAGAGTGGGCCGTTACCTCATCGCCATCTTGCCAGTACCTGACTCTGCCAAACAGAGGCAAATTTAAACTAGTTAGTTATATAGAAATTCACCCCGTGCACGGTTGTCATGAAGGAGGAAATTAGCCGTAGTGACAAAAACTATTTTTTGCACCAAGTAAACGTTGGGTATTTTATTATGGGAGTCTATGGAGACTGACTTGCTTTTGGAGCCAGCAAGCAAATTAACAACGGACCCGTCTGTTGATTGGCTAAAAACAAAAACGCATACCTGTTTATTTGCATATAGAGCACGAAAGTGAGATCTGATCACAAGTGGTCAATCGAGGCGCATGTGGAGACGCATTTTAAATCCAGGTGTGAACTGACGAACTGAGAGCTCACCACTTTTTGCGTTCACACTCCTAAAAGAATGTGGACACGTGGCCCAGACCACTTCTGAATATGGTCTGAGTGATCAGATCTCAAATGCATCCTCAATGCATCTTGGGTGCATCCACACTAGGGTTGTGCCGATGGACGATGGTATCAGCTACCGACAATCGTTAAAACTATCGCCGATTGCTCATGCCTTTGCAAATGTCAAGACAATATTTGACTTGTTTTCCCATTAATGTAGTTACTTATTATTTCTAGTAATAAATGAATACTAAATTGAATGTGCCTGCCACAGTTTAACATATATAACCGCATATAACTGACACTTGCAACACATGAGCAAACCCACACTCCGCAGTTACAAGTTTACTAAAGTTTGTGGCAAATGAAGCTGCAGTCTACACAGAGAAAGTTTTCCTTTTAGCTTGTTCACTATTAACTTAACGTTAGTGCACTACGCTCGTGTAAAACACACCGCGTGGGTAGAGAAGTTGAAAATGTATCTTGTCTACATGTTTAAAACTTGGTGAACAGGTGGTGTGATTAAGGATGCTAATTGTTTTTTTTACTTGCAAAGGTTGTGATTTGTGATGACAAATCACAGTGTAGTTGTCAGCTCCAGTAAAAAGTTCACTCCTCACTGGTCTACACCACCGCCTCTGTGCTGTCTGCTGTGTGTGTGTGTGTGTGTGTGTGTGTGTGTGTGTGTGTTGCTGCAGCCAGACACCAAAACACGGTAGTTTTTTCCGGTTCATTTGGCTCTGGTGCTGCGCCTACAAAACCCTGTGATTGCTTGGTTTGTGTAAATAAAATAATTTTTTCTAATTCATCGTGTTTCAGTCAGTCTTTGGCAATGTGTTTATTGCACATGTTCATATCACGATGACAATGAAAATAAGATTAAACGGTCAGCTCTATCTGGTTTGTTTAATTCGAACAAAAACATTATGTGAGTGGTCCTGATCTTCTCATCTAACTCCTGGCAAGAAAGCCAATAAGCATTAGGTCTAAACCTGAGATCCCATCATAATACCCATGATTCTTAATGCCTGTAAGGAGAAGCCTTTTCAATGAACACATTTTATTTTTTTAACCACAAACAGTAATTCTCCTTTAGCTAAGTTGATTTGTGCTCAATTGTTGAACCACTTAGACACAGTCAGGAGTTACAGAATACCCTACAGTTATGCCGTTATGCCACAATCAGCCACTCAGCAGGATGTGTCACTTAAATTCTCTGAACCACGTTTTTCTCCCATAAGGAAATCTGTGTTATGTAGAAATGATTTCCACTCTGGAAAGCATCAATTAATTGGATAGGATTTGGTTGATAGATGGAAGTGCCCACAATGACCTCACTACATGCAAGTGGTATTCAGAACAGCCTGTGAAATACCTAATTATGCATATTTACTTAAAGCAAATATATTCATGTTTATAGTAAGAGTGGATCAAATTAAAGGTATCTTTATTAATGATGAATGAGAGTATTATCACCCAACAGCAGTTCCCCTTTAACTTATTTCAGCTCAATGTTTTGGTTTCCAAACTGACAACTTTACTATTTCATTTCAGTATCACCTCTCTCATAGTGCCATTTTCAGCCACAACATCTGATCTTGCAGTACAATATCCACTTATAGTGACTACAGCATCATTAAACTTTTTTATAGTTGTGTTAAGGACTCACAACATGTCATTTCTAGGAAACAGGGTTGTACCTGCCCAGCACCAAACAACAGACCAAGCTAGAAACTAGTTGAGCTAGCCACTAACGTTTAGTGGAGCATTTAGCAGCTACAGAGTAACAAGACCAATACTAAAAAGGAGAGTGAATATTTGATAGGGGTCCAGAAACACCACTCCAAATGAATGATAATGTTGCTCTGAGTCTGCGATATGTGTAAATAAGCACCTGTTTGCTAACAAGGTTGCCACAAAAGGTGGTAGCATGTCTGTTGTTGTCAACTTGTTTCTACTGCCCCCAGGTGTCTGGAAAAAAAACCCAAATTTTTGCTGACTTAAGGGTATTTTCAAGAAAAGGAGCTATTTGTAATTTTGTTAATGCCACATCGCGGATGTTAGCATTATCAGCTGTTTATATATCAGTCCAGAAAAAATGTTGTAAGTTCAGCAACAAACTTCATTCCTTGACTTTCCAAGAGCTGTCTCCAGTGGTGGAAAGCAACACTCTTGTTTTTGCTTCTATTTCTATCACTTCTTTCCTTCTACTGAAGTTAGCATGCTAACCAGCTAGATCTGGACCGGTTGGCCTGACTCATTACTTTCCGATAGTGAGTCACTGTAGCATCAAGGTTGCCCAGCAAGAAATAGTGTTTCTTAGAACGTGTATTATAACCTCTTGCTCTTGGCAAGACTAGTAAGTAAACGGCTGGTAATGCTAACGTTGGCTGTGTAGAAATAGTAGAACTTACAAATAGCTTGTTCAAATCTCCACTTCTACGCAAATAGTATTAAGTCAAACAAAGTACTAGTTTAGTCTTATATGCTCATGCTCTCCACACCACTTAGATAATATAGTCATTGTTTTCATTGTTTCTCAATAACACAAAATGTGTGTGACAGTCTGTCTGTCCTACAATGTTTTATCTTTTTCTCTTTACCAGTTATCTGCCCACAACTCCTTAGTCACTTTAACATTACTCAGTCTGCACTTTAATGCTGCTATGATCGGTATGTTTCTTCTATTTTTACAACAAAACCCTTAACACAGAGGTTCCATTTTCTCAACAGCACATTATCCCCTTGTGCTTCACTTCCCCTCCTTACCATTTCTTTCTCTGTCATTGTGCCTCTCCTCCAATTTCTTTCTGTCTCTTACTTTCCCTCTCTTTCTCTCTGTCCTTGTCAACTTGTATCTAAATTCTGTCTATCCTCAATTTTACAAGGGGTAAACGGTGCATATGAGTCTTCAGTGGTTCAGTCACTGTAACCGATATTCCACATTCATATAGGCTATTTTCAACTATCTGGCCATGCAGTTAGATTGTTTTCAGATAGGACAAGGTGTAGGAGGTATAGCATGTCAGAGTGGCAGAAGGTCTGTGTGTTTTCTTTGTGTATGTGTGTGTGTGTGGGCTGAGATAGGCTGGCAGCAGCAGGCATCTGGTGACATCTGGTCCAGACAGATAAAGTAATAAACACATACTATCTCACTATCTGGAAAGAGGTGCAGCCTCTCTCTCTCTCTCTCTATCTGTCTGTCTGTCACTCCTCGCTCTCTGTCACTTTTTTCTCTGTCGAAATCAAATTCAAATATGCTTTATTGACATGACAGGAAAGCAGCACATGTTGGCAAAGCAGCACGATGTTTCAAATTAGGACAGTGGCTAGAACAGTAACTAATAACAATGGATAAATACTAACATGTATATTGGCAAGAATACACTGTGTTGTCTTTCCTTTCTGCCTCTTTGTCTTCACTTCTTTCTAATGTTTGTTGTTTCTCTTTTCATTTTTCCTTGCTTATGGGCTCTCTCATTTGATTTTCTTTTTCTTTTCACAGTCCAGTTAAATCTTTATTTTTTTATAACTGAATTTAAAATTAGAATTTTACTTAATGGAAATTTGAACATATACTGTACATTTTCCAGACAACTGCTTAGGAAGATCACGTTATACAAATGAAAGCTGGAGTACCTCTACTGATTGGACCTTGTGGTGAGATGTTTTGCTGTTTCTGAGGCCTAGATTTGGCTTTTTAATTGTAACTGCTATTCAGTCTTTGTCTTGTGTAAAAAAATTGGTATTTGGGGAAAAAAGGGGACAGAAAAGAATAAAGATATTCTAAAATGAAAAATGGAAATATCACAAGTGCAAGGGGATAGGCAGGCAGGGGACTGACAAAATTGACAAACTAGCTCTTCATAACAGACATTCCTTGCTTGTCAATTTCAGAGGCAATGAGCACAGCCACCTTATTGATTGATCGGGAATCGTCAGTCATGCTTTTGGGCTTGTGTCATTTGAGACAGTTGACACATCCTGTGGTTAAATTGATCTTTTTTTCTTTTAAACTTAGTGATCTAATGCTGCAGCTAACAATTACTATCATGAAAAATCAATCACCTGATTATTTCCTTGATTGAACAAAAATGCTCATTGCATGTTTGCACAGCCCCAAGATGACAACATCAAATGCTAGCAGATCCACAGATATTCAGTTTATGATCATAGAGAACAAAACAAAAGCACAAAATATTCACATTTAGGAAGCTGAGACCTGTGAATATTTGCTTTTAAAATGCCTTAATGTTTAATTGATTTGTAAATTTTTTTTTTGATTTACCTTCAGATTAATCAACTAATCATTTCAATACCTATTTTATACTGTGCTATTAACTCTTATGATCAGTCAGATTCACATATACACACACAGTTGAAATTTGTGATATTCACCTATGATCTGACAAGCCTCTCACCAGCGGGGGCCTCACCCTCAGGTGAACAAAGGCCAAGGTCCAAGTGGTCAGAGGCCCCTGGGCACAGGCCCAACTGCCCCAGTCAGTGACCTTTGTGAAAGAGCAGATGATATGTGACAAAGGGAAAATTAGAGAGGCTGAATTTTTGAGTGAATATTAGAAAAGGGCACATAAATGACAAAGAAAAGGACTGAAAGGAAGGAGAGAAGCAGGGAGTGACATAAAAAGAAAGGTGGAGGATGTTTAAGATAAAAAAGGAAGAAGTTGAGTGGAAAGCTGGGCGGATAGGGCGATGGATGGATGACTAAGTAGGTAAGATGATAAATAGAAGAAGAGATGGATGGATGAATGGGTGGGTGCTTTGACACATGGCCCCGGGGAATCAGCCATTATACATGCCACTGTCACTCAAGATTAGCGGCATAATTAAACTCCTGTCGCACTGCATGTGGTTCCGAATGTGTGTGTGTATGTGCATGTGCATTTGTTTGTGCACGCGTGTGTGAATCTGAATGCGTGTGTTGTTTTCCTGGGTGTGTGTGGGAGGGGTAGGCTCTGACAGAGATTGATGGTGAGGGGAAAGCAGGCCATTATGTTGTATAGCTAAAGCAGTGATAGCCTCTACACCTCTGTGTCTGTTTAAACTGCTGGCCATTTTATAGGCGTGGCACAAGTGACCCCATAATACACACACACACACACACACACACACACACACACACACACACACACATAAACACGCACACAGATTACTACACCTTTAATTGGAGGGAAGCTGCTAGTTTTCGGCAGGATTTTGTTGCTTCATTTGGCAGTAGTCTGCTGCTGTGATGCCTTCGCAGAAGTCCAGTCACTGTGTGAAAAACACAGAGGCCACTGAGCTAAATTAAGTGTCATTCACAAATGAGGCAATCACCCTCTGAAGTGTTAACCCAAGGCTCTTTCCAATAATTGGTGGATAGTTGTGAGCAATTTTAATATGCTAAATGAAATTTTTAAACACTCCCCTTTTTATTTAAATATTCAGCCTTAATAGCAGGTTATCAGGAAACCCTTCAGCCTTCAATTAAGTGAATGAGAAATGAGGATAAAATGATTATCTTGACAACCCTGACAGGACACCCCACTGGAAGAAAGAGAGAGAGAGAGAGAGAGAGAGAGAGAGAGAGAGAGAGAGAGAGAGAGAGAGAGAGAGAGAGAGAGAGAGCGCATAGTCGCATTCATTACAACGCTTGATGATGGTTGAAGGCCATGTTCTTGAGCAGCTGCACTCCGACCAAAGCTACATCTCCTTCTGTCTATGTTTGTGTGTTTCAGAGAGTGAAAAGAGCCCCGCCGCTCCCCTGCCGAGCGGAACATCAGCTTCATCAAGTCAACTAGAGACAGCTACAACAGGGATGGGTGTTGGGCACCTTTGCCTTCAGAATAAAAGCTCTACCTCTGACCAACTACTATTCCAAAGTATCAAACATTAGCGAGAAATGTGTTTATGGAAGTGAAAACCTATGCCTAAGTTTTCAAAACTATTTTTGCATTAGTTTTATTCATTTGCATGAATAAAACGTACTTTCTGTTGTATCCCTCACTCAATCAAAACTGAAGGCCAATGACTTCTAGTGCATGTACAAGCTAGCCCAGACTTGGTGCACAACTGAAACAGGCATGAAGCTGTCCAGTTTTGGATGTTTTTTTTTTATTTTTTTTTTAATCATTTTTTCATTCAAGTGAATGGGAAAGTGGCCAGACTTCCGGACCCCACTGGATATATTTTAATTACACAAAGACAGTTAGACGCAATTTGAAACATCTCTGGGATCATTAGGCTAAGTTCAAAGTGGGCCTTAGGAACCTGTTTGCATACAGTGGTCACGTGTTTACAGGGCAACAGTCTCACAAACATTAGCCAAAGTATCGGTTATCCCTGTTAAACTTGCAGGTCAAGTGGGGAACTGCCAGTTCTGTGACATGAACCTAATGTTAGCATCTTTAACACAGTTGAGTATCTTGGCGTCCTCCTCAATGGCTATTCCAGGGCTAATTCATTTGCTGGTTAATTAGTAAACGAGCTAATCCAACAAGTCAGGTATGGTGAGCACTGATACCTGCTAATTAGTGCTAACGTAAAATAACACTAGAATTTCACTCACCTCGGAAAACAGGAGCACAGACTTCCTCACGTTATCTTTAACCGCACAACAAGCCGTATTACTTGTCCGACATTTGCATGAAAAATCCTCCAAAAGGCACCAAACACCCCAAGTTGTGTGGGCGGTTATGTTCAGCGACTCGGATTAGCTGACAGGGCACGTAGCAGGCAGCTACCTGCTCGACATAAAATGTTTGCCACGAGCGGCTAACCAACTCTGACGGCACCCATCTGTCACCCGAAGCAGCCACACTTTCAATGACGCATAAGTTTAAGCCTTAAAAACTTATATGGGACTGATTGTCACCATGTCGGCTTCACTTTTCACCCCTAAATGTTGCCGCTTGTTCAAAACAGTATGCTATTGAACGCTGTTTTTATTTCTAAAACATTGACACCCCGGGTGACATAATCAGAAAAGACACTGAGTAAACATTTGCCACTACTGCTGTGATTTTTCACTATTCCCTTGTTGAGAATACGCTTTTATTTTGGAAATCACAACCGGAAAAGCTATGTTATTGCGTGGTGTTTGACTTGACAGATGGCAGGCGAGAGACGCTCCTCTCGGTTGTCTCTCTCTCGGTCCGTTGGTCTATCCCGGTTCCCATTGTCTCCCCTTTTCACTCTTTGAAGACAACCCCGAGACGACAAAACTAAACTTAGCCCTTATTCCGTCCATATCGCCTTTAGTACGTTACGTTTAGAGACTTACCTCGACCTGAAATTTCACCCTGTCCCTCTCCGTACGAAACGTGGACATGCTTTCTGTGTTTTTTGTCTCTCTCTCTCTTTTTTTTTTAACATTGTAGAGATTTATTCGCTGTACCGGAGGAGGCAGTGAATGAACCGACTAACGGCGGACGTGGAGTGACAAAACGGCGGTTGTGTTGTGGAGCTGATGGGAAGATGAACCGGAGGAGGAGGACTTACTAGCCAAACAGAGACACCGAAATCAGCTTCTAGTGGCTGTTGACATATCACAACATCCTAGCAACAATTTGACTCACCATTTTTCGAGGGGATTAAAAAAATAAAAAATCAGGGAAAAAAACTAAGACACTGGATTTCAACTACAGGTTTGGAGATATAAACGTTGTGTTTGGTTACGGTGTGAATGAACAGTAGAGGATGTTGCCGCTACATGCCCGTGACTTCCCCTGAGAGGAGAGGAGCTGGTCTGTGTAAGGAGGCAGGGACCACTTTCACTTGTTTTCTCCACCCTAAAACAAATTAGGCTGTTTCAATCAGCCAAATCCAAGTGGCGCTTAATCGGATTATTAAACAAGAGAGTAGCTAATCTGGTGAATATATCGATTTAATCTCCTAATCTCGCCATCTCTCTGCTTTTTTCAGTCTTTCAGTAAGTGGCTACAGTACAGGACCGTGTCAAAGATGGTACTTATCGAGGCAGTCCGGAGTTTGTAGTCCAGTAGGTGATAACTGGACAAGTAGACCCTTTGTGGACATAACTCTAGAGTCACTGTAACCTTTGTTTAACACAGGAGTCCAGTCTTAAAACACTATAGTTTTACTTAAGACCCACATTATCAAAAATCTGAATCAGTTCAGTGTTTTTTGCCAATTAATCAAAATGCACCGCTTCACCTGATTTTTTTTGAGCTACTAAATTGCCTTCAGTTGCAGAGGCTTGGAAAGGGTCTGCTTTCATGACTGAGCTCCGTGGATACATTGAGAACAATTTGTGGACTTGAATCATCCCCAAGGCCCACCTTCCATCTTTGATCCCTGACCCCTTGCGTGTTGGAAATCCAGGGGACCACATTTCAGGCTCTTAACCTGTCAGCAGCTCCTCCATTTGAATGAAGTAGTAGCCTTTCATTCCCCTGAGCTCCAGCGAGTACAGGGGCTGTGCTCTGTTCTCTTAGGCTGGGCAGCGAGCGCCTCTACCTGGGCTGCCAGCCAGCCAGACGGCCCTCGGGGGGCTTTTGGATTTTGAAGGGCCAGCTGGAGATTTGGGAGTTACCCAGAGTTTCTTCACCACGTGGACCACAGGAGAGAGGGAGGAGGACACCATGGGGTGCTGTAGTGGCAGATGTACCTTGGCCTTCATCTGTGGCATGCAGCTGGTAAGTGTTAAGATTGCTATTGATCCTGTAAGGGGGTGGCTGAATGGAAGGATCAATCAGGAAAAAGAAAAGGTTTTTTAAAATCTTGTAAGAACAACAACAACAAACAAGTCATGTTGGGGAATCAGCAATAAACACATCTTTAATAGACACAAAGAGGGGATGGATGGGTAGATGCACGGAAAAAAATGGATGATTGAGAGGTCAGATTTCACAAGTTAATAGGAGTGTAAAAGGTCATGATACAAGGTAGGATCTGAGTTGAGGGACAGATTGAGGAATAGGTGAACTGACTGGATGAATTGCTGCTGGTGGGAGCTCTAAGACTGTACTAAGAGTCCTGATGGATAGACAGAGGCAGGGAGTGATAAATGGAGACACTGAAGAAAAAGGAGTTATGGGTGGATGGATGGCAGATAGATAGATGTGTGGAGCAGGTACGTGTGATTTATGGAGAAAAATGTATGGATTTAGGGAATAGGAGGAATAGACATGATATAAACTCATGGTATCAGCTTCTGCCATTCTCTCTATGTGCCTGTCTCTTTGTATCTCTCTTTCTCCCTTCACCATCTGTGTCAATTGGAAACTGGTGCCAGGCAAGACAACAGGGAGGGAGGGATGGGTCTGTAGGTGTGTATGTGTGCATGCATGTGAAGATGTGCGAGAAGGAACACAAATTATTACATTAGTTCAGTCTTGTAAATTCTGAATACTAAAATGAAAATCCACCCTAACACACTAACAATGATATGAAGCAGCAAACCCCTCTGCTGGTTGGTCCCTTTGTTTTCCTACCGAAAAATGGACAAATATAGGTAATCTTCTGTCGGTTCAATATATTTCAAGGAGAGCTGCAGTACATTGGATTTTATTAGCAGAGAATTTTTCATCTGAAACATTTTTCTTCAGTGTTCAACAATCATACAGAAAGAAATCCATCATAGAAAAAGGGGAGAGAAACTTGAAGCAGTATTAGTCATTTTGGCTAGGGCAAGTGGACGAAGCTACAAACTTAACAGTGACATATGGCCTTATAAAGCTAACATCCAAACATGTTTGCAAACAGTTGCCTATTTACAGAACCATAGCAACATTTCCATCGATGCATCTATCTATTTAAAATCATGTCCTTGGTCAGTGTACAAATGTAATTCTAATATTTGAAGCTCCTTTTAGCTTTGTTTTTGGTCTCTACCAACTCCTTAGGAAAAATATTGGGCTCTTCAGCAGCTAAATGCTTCACAATGCTCACTGGTTAGTGCTGACCTAGTCTTTTTGTTGTCTGGTGCTGGGCAGGTAATGCGCAGTGAATTTATCAGAACTTTTTCTCCGTCAATAGCTGAAATTTTTGATTATATTTGGAGGGAAATGCAGAATTGCATGATAAATACCTGTGGGTTTGTCGCTTCGAGAAACATCTTTCACATTACACACAGTAAATTGACCTGTTATTCATATAAAACAAAAAAAAATTGAATTAGTGAAGCTTTAATAAATCATAATACAAAGGACCTAGAAGACATTTTGACTGAGATGCATGACTGGTCGGTTGAAAAAGTCGGTTGCTTGCTCTTACTACTGCGATCATGGCAACACTCTTCATCTTGGCTACTTGTAAAACCAAAGGTGTATTATTACTGTACATTGTTTCAGCCAGACTGACAGCTAGATCGGAGTAATAAGTCCAGGCAGGATCCTCTGGAGGCTACCCAGGGAAATGAAGGAAATAACTGCCTGAAGTAGAAGCAGAGGAGAAAGGTTTAGGCAAAGTGGTGCCAGTCATCTCAAAAAATATCCTGAATTTCTTTAAACCTCACAGGCTGATGATATGTAACAGTGTAAGAGGATTTTAGGGTGGAGTTTTTCCTGCAAGTGTGTATAAAAACTGAAGGCGTGTTGTGACATAAACGGGACACTGTATATAATGTCGACAGATGCATAAACATGAGCAGAAGTGCTTGTGCTGTAGCATTCTCAGCTCGTGGAGTCATGTACAGTAAGCATGTGCAAACCTAAGACCTATTGTCATGTTGAATAGGGCACTGTTACTGACATAATACCCTATGTGTGTCGGCATGCATGCGTTTTTTTTTTTCTTTCTATTCAGTACAAAAGATGTATGAAAACCACCTAATTTACCGTAGGATATTAATGTGAATGACCCTTTTTGTGTGAGTGTGTGGTTGTAGAAGGCCTATTGTGCTGTGAAATGGGACATTGCTGTGCATGATTTCATTCAGGAAAGGAACAACGGCTGTTTAAGTCAACATGTCTAAAGTAGAATGCCAATGAGATTGCCACATGTGCTGTACATCCATCAAACACACCATTGTGCTGTAAATTGGGATGATGCTTGATTCTGTAGGTGAAATACACAGGGTGTGTGTGTGTGTGTGTGAGAGAGAATGAGATGCTGTCACAGTGATAGTCATTGTGTCTAATGCGGTGGAACTAATGCTATGCCATAGTCAACAACATGTTTTGCTCTGCTAACTGTTGTAATAGCTAAGCTGGCTGATACCACCACTAGCTGAGCTGGAGGTCTGGAACTACTGTATGTTAGAGTTTGGCCACGCACAGTTAGCTCAGTTATAGTTGGAACCATTCAGACACAAGCCGCCTGATGGTGAAATCCCTGTCTGCACAAAAAGCACAAATTCTCCATATTATAAAGATGCAACGATACATGTTGTAGTTACTCACAGGAAACCACGCAGCCCACAGTTCTCATTGTTAAAAATCACTTACTTGACCACAAATAAAAAGACAGCCTTTTTTTCTCTCTTCTGCTTGAGACCCCCTGTCTGAGGTAACTATGGAGGTGCTATGTGAGCTTGCACCTAATAGTTGACCTCGCAGAGGGAAAAAACAATGCTGGTCAGTGTGTCTTATGTAGTGGAACTGATATCTTATGTAACTCTTAACAGCTGTTTTCTCCTGCTTCATTAGCTAGGTTAATTGCTGATGTCACTATAGCTGAGTAGAGATCAATGATGCAGGTTGGAGATATGTCTACTTCACAGCTGACGTCGCCATGTACCAAACAATCAGTCCCTCCAGGTGAAATTATGCCAGTTTGTAATCCAAATTAGACTAAATTCCAGTGTACTAGGCTTATCAGTTTCCTTTAAGGTCACCAGTCAATTTAAAAGAATTGTTTTCTGCTTTCCAGCAGTAGCTATTGGTGTTTATTAACTTAAGTGTGATAAATCTACAGACACTTCGACACTTTTTTTTTTTTTTTTTTTGTCCCGTGTCCTTTTGAAAGTTTCTTTAGATATTTAAAAGCAGTGCTGAAACTAACAATTATTTGTTTTCATTATCGATTAGTTTTCTAAATTAATTGATCATTTAATCTATAATATGTCAGACAATACTTACAAATGCTAATCAAAAATTCCTAAAGCTTAAGGTGACATCCTTTTTAATTTTTTCTGACAATCTAAAAGAATCAAAGATAATCAGTTTGCTATCACACAATGGAAAAACAGGAAACAAATTGTCACAATCGAGCGGCTAGAACCAGGGATGGTTTGGTTTCCTATCACATCATTGTTGATGATATATTTTTTTCGGGTAAGTTTTTCAGCTGTATTTGAAAGGCTGTAAGATCCTGATCCTCAACTGAGGTGTGTCAGATTCAGTACTTCCCTCTGATTGGTGGATTAGCTCAAGTACGGTTATCATATGATTTGTTTTAGATATTTATTCGTTTATTTTCAGGTATATAAACGTTTGGAAGAGATTTATTTTGAAAATACTGCTTTTTAAGATGAGTATTTTAAGCTGATGTTAAAAGTTTCTGAATTTCCATAGTTCTTGCATGTTGACTGTAACTGTATACCCATAGATACATTTGCTGAAAGAGAATAATATTGAAAATATAAAAAAAAATAATAATAATGAAAATACAGCTAGTTATCTTAGCTTAGCATAAAGCCTGGAAACAAAGGGAAACAGCTAGCCTGGCTCTGTCTGAAGGTTAGGGTTAAAACAGGACAAAAACAAAACAAAACAAAGATGTGTCAAAACAAGATGTTGCAGTTTTATGGGCGGATATGTGCTACACTACTTTTTGGTTGGACGCAGTCACTTTCTGCAGTCTTGTTGTAGTTGTGAGGTTGCCAGGCAACCAGAGGAAATGGCAAGAAATCACTGTGTCTGGCCAAGAAATAGTCCTACAATGTTAAACTAAAAAGATATCACAGACATGAGAGGTGTATCAATCTTATTGTCAACATTAACTCTCGGCAAACAAGTGAATAAGGTTATTTCCCTGTTTGAAAAAGGATATTTAATTCCTTTAGAGTTGGAAAATAGCAGTGACAATTTTATTCAGTTCATTTCAGTTCAACTTAAAAGGTTTTCACATGGCAACAGTGATATTATGGTGAGGAAGATCAAACACATGCAACATGTAAAACGTGTGTCATTGTGCGGTGAGCAGAACAGAAAGGAAGATTATTAAGTGAGGTCATGCAAAACAGAACAGAGCAAACAGGTCGTAGCAGATCAGATGTTGTTTTTACCAACACACACACACACACACACACACACACACACACACACACACACACACACACACACACACACACACACACACACACACACACATACATATGCCACTAGTGACTCATTCACTGTGGCAATGGTTGTGGTCCTTGTTGCTATATGAGTCCACACACCCACCAGCTGCTGTGACAAAGATGATGACTAAATCATCCAATGGTGTGATAGGTAACAGGACGGCAACTGGTGGCCTCGCTCCATTGGCTGGTTCAGCGGATTCTGTGCAGATGGTTGGTGGGTGTTAATGTCGATGAAACGTTAATTACGTTGTTGGTGTGTAAGTTAATTGAATGGAGTGAATGGAGCTGAATTATAGCTTTGTAATTCAATGTAGTGCACAGTCACAATGCGATAATGATTCTTAATGCAATAGAATAATTGATCTTTCAAACACATAAACACCAAAGAATAGGACCGACTGTCAGAATTATTTTAGCTGGAAGTGCTAAAACCACTGAGGTAAATTTCTTGAAAGAATTTCTGAAACATCAGTCACCAAAATTGTTGAAAAATGCTAATTTTTGCACAGGTGTACAAGACAAAGATTGTATACATGCAACAATGTGGGACATGCATAGCAGCCATAGACTATCTGAGACACAGTGTTTGTCTGTCTGTGGCAGTGCATCCCTGTGACATTTCCACCACTATGACATAATGAATAATTTACCACGTGGAAGCTGCAACATGAATGCAGAAATAGTACCGCTGCATGTGTTGTGCCTGATTGCAAAACAGTGACTGTTTTATTGGCAAAACATCAATTTTCACAACTTAAAATGAGACCGAAAACACTTACTGGTGACATTTGTTTAATCATTTCTAGTGAATTGGTTTACAGATTGGGAGAAATTGTCTATTTACATTCAGATATTGCAGTTTTGCATAAAGGTTCTCCCACTCAGTCTGATTCTTGCTCAACTCCCATATCATTTTATTAGCAATATTCAGTCACAGTTATTTTGCAGGATGCATCCACCTCACGTCGTCGTCTTTTTTTTTTTTTTTTTTTTTTTAAAGCATTTTGAAACAAATCCACTTTGAGTGTACATTGAGTTGAAAGCGAATGCAGCTCCTGCACTCTGGCAACAAACATAATCTTCAGACTTCCTTCCTCGTCGCCACAACACTGAGATAAAAAGGCTTTCCTATCCTTTATATACAATGCTGCTTTCAACAAGGGCCACACACAATCTCAGCTCCAAGTCTATGGATTTTCTGTTGCTCTTTCTTTTTCGCAGTCTCTAATTTGTCAGTCTCTCTACCCCCTGGTCTCTGTTTTTTTATATATGCCCACTCTCTCTATATATGTCTGTTCGGCCTTTGTCATGTATAGGCCTCCGTCTCCTCTCTTCGTCTTTGCTCGGAGGAATGCAGCCATCACACCTTGGCCACTGACTTGACTGGCAATTCAGTGTGTTCAATAGAGTCCCTGCACAAAACAAGCTTTCACCTTCTGGACCTGTTAAGGTGGTCGCATTGTGCCAAATAAGTCCGACATCAGACTTTGAACCTTGTAGATCAGTGCAAGCTGCATTCATATTGTTCAGATTGTTCTGGGTGAATAAGAGGGATTGTACTTTTCTGCCTTTCAGCTGTCAATAAAACATTGTGTCTTGAAAAATGCTGGCTTTTTGGGAAATTGCTGGTGAATGTAGGAAATGTGGTTTGGAGGCAGGGGGCACTAAAAACTGGGAAAAGGCACTTTCCTGCCCTGTTACTGTAGTAGTAGCCTTGCTATTGTTGATGAATTTTGTACTTATTGAGGACACATTTTTATATTTTTGACTGTCTCTGATTTCAAGAGAACCACTGTTTGCTAAATTGCAACCCCCCTAGTTAACTGTGCCAAGGAGGTTATCTTTTCACCTGTGTCTGTTTACGTAGGACTATGCAAAAAGTATAGTACCAATTTGCACCAAATGGAGGGATGGGGCATGGGCCAGGGAAGAACCCATCACATTTTTTGGGCAAATCTGGATCATTAACAATGAGTTTGAATTTGTGAGTCTGGTGTATGTTGTTTGACATTGGCCTTGGTGGAGGCCTGCAGTCAGAGTGCCCTTCTAGATACTGTTGTAATGCCTGCCAAGAATTGTAAAAATTGTGCTGTGATTTTTTTTTTTTTACACAGTGGGTCCTTAATTTCACAACAAAGTGATCAAAAGCAGGTTTTGCATTTGGCAGCTGAAATCATGACTCTACCTTTATTAGTTGTAGCTAGTTAGCTTAAGCTAATGGTAAGACTCCTTGAGTGGGTTGAAACTCCCTTTCCAGCTGACTTTTTAATGTTTTCAGAGGATATGTTTAAAACAAAAAACTTGTAAAAGAGTTTTAAATATGTTAATGATGGCTACGCACATGATATTGTGCCAACAGACTGAGGCAGCTGATCCATTGAAAACATGGAAATAAAGAAACAGCATTGTTACTGCAATGCATGGTAGAGCTAATTAGTACAGTATTATCTGTAACATTAACATGTAACATTATTATTCTATAAATTTTAACATAACCGTTGAATAGATTGGGTGCTAATTATAAAAAAAAAAAAAACATACCTGGACAAGCAACACAGTGGTTGCTGCACTTTTTAGAAGATGAGGAATAAATGTTCGGAGAACATAACGCTATCTAATGCAAGTTTGGCTGGAGTTGTTGGCGTAAACTCCTGAACACTCCTAACCTGTAACCCCACATAATGATATACTTAGCAGTATATCATTATATGCTTAGCAGTATACTTAGCAGTATATCATTATATGCTTAGCAGTATACTTAGCAGTATATCATTATGTTAGGTAACAGGTTAGTATATCATCAGCTAGCTGAAAAAACTAAATCCGTCAGCCAAAGAAGTACATCAGAAAGTTTCCCCAAACAGAATGTTTCACAACCTTGACTCTTCAAATTTAGCAAATTACATTAAGATTTGGAAAATGACCAACTTTTGCAATGAAAAATATGTAGTAAGAATTGTAGGTTTTTGTTTTTTTGTTTTTTTTTCTTTACGCTGGAACATGTTCAAGGACTGAGCAGAAGGCTGTTAGAGTCTCCCAGTTGGGATGCTTGGCTGTTGCTGCCCAATGACAAGGTGCATCCCAAAACATCTGGTGACAGAGCTTTTCTCCCATGACCCTTCACCAATTGATCTCTGATGCCTCAGATAGAGTAACGGAAGTGTGTAGTTGTCTAGGTATTTCAGCTCCTACTCTTAGCTCCTGGTATCATATTTAAGTCAATTAGTCGTTTGTGTTACTGAGAGTAGCAGACCCTCCCCCTGTCTTACCTATCCTGTGTGCCATTAGCATCTGTTACTCAATATGTTTCGTCACACAGAGATTTCCTTACATTAGCATTTTCTTAAAGGCTAAAACATGTGCCTGAGTTTTCTGTCTACATTGTAAGATAAATATGTATCTACTACTTTAATGGATGCAAAATTTTTAACGATATTTTTTTTTTTTTCTATACATCAATGCTCATGTTATTTGCTTATTTCATGAAATTTCATATGTTTGTCAAGTCAGTAGATGACCGTGTGGGTTCATCATCTCCCAGGGCAAAGAGATTCTACAGCTATGCTAGTGGCTCTGGGAGGCTGTACTTAGGAACAGCATTGCTTTGAGCTTACAACAGCTTGCTAAAATGTCACAGTGACAATGTTAAAAATCACTGGGCTCATCAAAGAATCAACAAAGATATTACAGTTCTGATGAGAAGCAATGAATGTCTGCGTGAAATTTCATGACAATCTATTTAATCACAGATTAAGGTATTTCATGGGGTTTATCTCCTGGGTAACCGGGAGATCACCTCAGTCATTAGGATTCATCTTCTGGGAATCATGAATGTTTGTATAAAATTTAATGGCAATCTGTAAAAATTGTTATGTAGACACTGTATTTTAGTCCACAGCAAAGTGGTGGACCAGCCAATACTGGCTTAAAATTAAGTCATTACCTCAGTCAGTTTCAGCTTCCTATCGTAATGGCTTGTTTGCAGCCATAAAATAAAAAAAGAAATCTTGGCTCCGTTTCCTGCCCCAAAAACAAGATGTTTGTAGATTGGGTTCTCTGTCCACATGTCTATCTGTATGGAGGTCCTTGGCTATAATTACTTCTTGAATTATAACCAGAACTCAAAAGAGGGGACACATTCTCTCGTGACACACTTTCAGATGACAACAGATGCAGGATATTTTCATACAGTTTGACCCCTTAGTTAAAGATAATGTTCCTGTTGGGTGCAAAGTTGAAGAACTTTTTTAATGTAATCTGTTCCCACAAGACTGATTCACTAGCAGCAAGCTCACTGCAACACCACTGTTCTACTTTTTATTCTTTTGGGAGGCTTTCTCATAAACTGCAATTTTCCACCCTAGATGTTTTTTTATTGTAAAAACAACACAAGTTTTTCTCCAAGTCGAGATTGTGGCTTGTCTTGTAAAAGCATTCAGAGGCTCCCAGGAAGGGTGAAAAACCATGATACTGTATCAAGTCACACTGTCATCATAAAACAGTCTGTGGAACTGTGGCAAAGTGGAATCAGTAAAAAATGAAATCTTTTTATTTGAGTTGGAAAAGCTGACTCAATCTATATTCCTCCAGAGCTCAGTGGAGGCTTTAAATCGAACCCTTACACAGTTGGATTATTTGTTCTATAGTCTCGGTGATGCTTACACACATGGTGTGAAATCACATCCACTGTTGAGACCACTGTTGTGACTCTATGTTGCACAAACACTGGACTGTAGCACACAATGTTATCTAACAGCAAATACTGTTAATTATCACTGAATAGTGTGAATGCAATACTTAATTAGACAAGGTATTGGTTTCGGGGCAGGCCAGCCATTTTATGTGCTACTTTGTCCAGATATGCTTTCAAACCACAGCTGCTACAGTCTCTGCTTACGGGTTACAAGTTGGAGAAGCAGCTGGTTTTGAAAATGTTTTTCCCTGCTCCAAAATGTTCCTCACTGATATCCTCAATCACTAAACAGAAAATCACACAAGTCTCCCACATGGCCATCAATTTCAATTCTTTTCATGTTTGACAAAGTGGATGGATCTAACTAGTTTTAAAACACTTCCATTTTAACTTGTCACACTTAGGCCTTTGAATATTGAATCCACTTATCAAGTTTGAATCGTTTTGATTCCCTTATAGAATCTTGTTCGGATTAAGCTTCAACATTTGCAGCTAACTAAAGGCTACAATAATTACAACTCAGACATCTAACTGCCTTTTGTTGGCTGAGAATGCAAAAATTACAAACATACAGTGCATTCCACACTCATGGTGATGGAGTGGTGCTACATAGTCATGTGTCTTTTCATCATACACAGTCATTATGGTCATTGTAGAATGAATGTTAATTAGCTACAGCTGATCTAATGTTTGATGTGTTCCACTGCTTTTTGCTCATGAAAAATGAGGAAAGATAAAAGGTTTGATTTGTATTGTAAGAGTTTAGTGAACAGGAGGAACATGCACCTCGGGATTTGTCGTTAACAACTCACATTATTGTTTTCACGTATACAGACTTATACATTTAACCTTTGTTATCAAAGAACCTTATGTTTTCTGATGAAATTGCTTCTCTTTTGTACGGATGAGTCAACAGGGAGAGTTTCATGTGTTCTGATGTGAGTCACCTCTTAATGTCTATAGAGAAAATGAATGGGACTTGCCTGAAATTGCAATTCATCAGTGCCTACGGCCTCCCGTGATTCTGCATTTCAGTCATATGACGTTTATATCCTTTGCAGAAATGGAAATTATTTTATCTGTGATGCAAGACACAAAGAGGCAATGTACCAAGCAGCAAACACACTGAGTATGAGGAAAAACAAACAACCAAACAATGAAAAATTACCCCTAACAATGTTTTGAATCCTTCAAAGCCTCATAGTCATATGTGAGCGTTTTTATAGATCTACATTTTTTAAGTCATCTTCACTACGTCTCCAAAATGTTCAAAACCTTACTTTTCAAACTGCGCCTGTGAAGGGCACCGAATAAACTACTGTGGTCAGTCACATTCCAACAGGCTTGTTTCTTCAGAACAATCTGGTGGCCAATTTCAATCTTCCTGCATCATATTCCCGAAGCCCTGACCCCATCTTTGAAAATCGCCGCCGGTTTCGTAACGACACGCGGCAGAGAGTGAGAGAAAAGTGAGGCGACGACATGCAACAAAGGTCATATCGCAGAGCTTGTGTGTGTGTGTGTGTGTGTGTGTCCACTGAGCTGCTAAGATGTGTAGCGACGGTGCTGGAAGCTGACCTTGTGCGTGACCACCGCTGATGGATGAGCTGAGATGGTGTTTGGCCAAATACTGCTGCTTCAGTATTTACACACAGGTAGACAGGCAGTCTGACATAAAAGGTGGACAGACAGACAGACATACTGACTTTCCTTTATTTTAGGGACGGTTGTGGTGCTGACTCTCCGTCGCTTGCTGCTGTTGTATTGTTATTTACCCCTCAAGGTGAAACACTCCTCTATTGTTCTCTGAGAACTCATATCCTGTTGATGTAGTTGTTGCTATTGTTGTTGTTGCCGTGAATCCTGATATTCCGCCTGCGCAGTCGTTTTGATCTTATAACATCAAAGGAGTGCTTGAATTATAATGGCGAGCGACTGCAGAGCAATGCCTCAAGCTTCATTACACATAATTATGAGATTTGAGATATGACTGTTGTCAGACGAACACCTCCTATCTGGAAAGGAAACAACTGTATTTTCAGAATGACACTGATGTGTGGTTGAGTTGAATAGGGTTTTTTTTTGGGGGGGGGGGGCATGGGTCAGTTGCTTATCACAGAAAAGGGTATAAAGTTATCAACACTTTTAGCTGAAAAAGCAAGAAAAGTGAGTTATATGGTTCTCATGTGGGCAGTCATAACATTTCATTTTGCAGTTATGTACAGAAATAAATTTTATTTCTACTAACGATGTAACCATTCTCCCATCAGCAGTAAACTTACTCCTGATGAAATATCTTCTCAGACAGTCTATAAAGTTTATCATATTGTCAACAGTTACATAAACATGGTTAGAAACTTGTAAATTTCTCTCATGTCTTGTGTTATTCTGTTCACCATCTTTCTCGTCTTTGGTTTCTTACGCTGTTCCACCATATTTTTCTCTGTCTGTGATTGTCGCCCTTGTTGCCTTGTAATTTTTCTCTTTCTGTGTCTCAGTGTCTCTTTCTCTCAGGCTCGCTCGCTCTTTTATTCTCTCTTTCGCTGCTCTGCACAGTCACTCCCGGGCCATTTGAGTTGCTCAGGGAGCTGTGAAGAACCGTGAAAACGATGTCTGTGTGTCTTTGCGTCTGCATCCTGTTGGGAGTGCCTTTTTGTGTGTGTGTGTGTGTGTGTGTGTGTGTGTGTGTGTGTGTGTGTGTGTGTGTGTGTGTTCACGTGCAGGGACAGCGGAGGTAGTGGAGCGTGTTAAGTCTCGCTGCAGAAGCCCTTCGACTGGGATAAGGAGCCAAGGGAGGAAGGGAAGAATGGATGGTTGGATAGATATATTCTCAGAGAATAGATGAATGTCCTTGTGTGGATCGATATTGGGATGGAGGGATCGAGATTTGGATGAATAAATGGAGAGAGGACTGGAGAAGATGAGTTGGGGAAGCAGGGGAGGAGCAGATGATAACAAGAGAGGATGGATCGATGATGGATAGATACCCAAGATGTATGGATGAACAGATGATTAATGGATGAATGGGTCGTTTAACACTGCAAAGTTATCAGTAATGACCATAGATGTCGGGCAGTGGAGAGAGCCAAATATGTTGGGTGTTGACTTTATGGCAGTGGACAAATAATGTGTAGGTGCTGTACGGCGGGAGTTTTGGCAGACTTACTGAGTAAATAAATCAAAAAGGCTCATTAGCGGCCACTAGAGGCCATGATGCTCTTGACACCCAGCTAGACTGGTAATGTACTGTAGAGATACCTGTTTGGGGCTGCGGTAAGGGTGTTTTGAGGTTTAGCACTGAAGAAAACAACTGGTTGGGGTTCGGGTTGTGTTTGGGTTCAGGTTAATGTAAGGGAAAACACAAATGGACGGAGAAACAGACTTTATGGTCCATCCACATGGCTGTGAGGGATCACGGGAAGTAAATTTCGTCTTCTACCCATATCTGCGCCAACCCAAGATTTGTGACCACAGGGACTTTAGGCAAAACAAGCATGCCGACGGCACACTCTCTTTCACATTTTCCCAATTCTTGGTGCTATTCTTGTTAAGCGGTTGCACACACCATTTTATATTATATTATCTTATAGACCCAACTGGCCTTAATAGATCCACACTGTGGGTTTGACAATGTTGCATTATGAGGTTTTATTAGAAAAATATTACAATGGATACATTTCTGTAGGAAATGGTTATTGAAAATTACATTTGCTGTCTTTGCTTCCATTGAGCAGTGTCCTCTTCATTATGTGATGTTGCTGTAGAAAGACACTGAATAGAGTTGGTAAGTCTTTTGCTCAGTCACAGACTCGTATATTAAATAATTTGAGAGGAAATTCTATGATTGTAGCACTGTAATAAATTGGAGAGTAACTTGTATTGAAGGGATATGGTTTTTTTCTCTTATAGTCATCTTATTATATTTTTTAAATGAATGCTTCAATGACAGTGATACTGCTGTGTCAAAACTGAATAGAGGTGAAAGAAGAGAGAAACACATCTCATTGATTAAAAAACTTCACCTCATTTTCCTCTTTGTTGTAGAGCATTGTAGGGATTTTTCCACAGACAGTTATGTTAAATACTTCACTGATAGCACTTCTATAATCCAAGACAAGATAGCTATGCTACCGGAAGTATCCTACTCATGCCTCCAGCTGTGTCTTTCATTCACATGACTCTCTCATCTCCCTTTCTCAAAAGTCTCTCATTTGATATTGAGCATTTCCTTTGCTTTGATGTGATTGGCTCACAGTCAGGGGAAGTGGATGGTAGCCAGAAAGCGACAAAGTTTTCAGAACAGGCCAAGACCAAACGTTATTGTATGGAAAAGTTACTGGCCAATATGTTATGTGACCTTTATTGATATATCTACTAAAGATTTACCGTCACTCGGTCAATACGGCCTCCTCCTCGGGTCCAGAGGTTTCGATTCACACAAGGATAAAAGATCTAATTTTGAACCTCGAGTCCGTCCATCCGTGGCTGCTGAAACAAGAAGACACTGCATGCTGTCTGATTCTGGTCACTGGAGCCCAGAACCTGTGGTGATGCAGATCTTTCTGTTCTTGTGCAAATGAAGTATTCATCATTTCAAACCTCATAAGACATTTTCAAAATACTGAGTGTATCTAGTGCCGATAAGCACGGTGATGAATAGGTTTTTGCTTTAGGCAACAGGAAGGAATCCTCAAGCTATCACACCAAGAAATAAGATCTCACTTCAAATTCATTTTGAGACTAAATAAGAAGACACCTTTGACAGGCAGTTTTACACAATAAAGTCATATCTGTCTCTTACATTTACTTGAAATGTCAGGCAGTGTAAGTTTCTTTATTTCTGGCTCTTCTTTGAGCTTCAATGCAGCAACACAACATATGATATATATATTTTGCCTGCAATTACAAGGTAGTGTATAGCACCACGCCTAATCTGATAATACCCACGTTATCGGCTCTTTTTACTTCTTCTATTCTTTTGAAAATAATTCATGCTTAAAAGTTATGATTGTGATTTGTAATATTTGGCAGGACAATTTAGAAACATGTACTGAACATCGCATTTTACTCCGTATTGAGGCTGCAAATTGTTGGACAAAATCATATTTACAACAGCTGCAGATTAGGGAATTGGACATGGACCCTCTGATTTCAAGCTGCGGTGAGAAAGAAAAGTTTTCTAAAGGTTCATTTTAGAGCCTTTAGATTCTGCACAAAAACAGACACTTGCAAATGTGGGAGTATTAGTAGGCTATATTTCGACTACCTATTTATTTCATGATATTACCATACCCCTCATAAAATTCCTCCTACATGACAGAAAAGGTGCTTCCAGCTTCCAAGATGGTTTGATATCTATGTCACATGTTTCTGGGCCAGTGTACGTCAAAAACTGCTCCTAAAGCCTCAGAACATCTGGCCCAGAGTCTGCTCAAGTTTTTACTGTACAACTGAACTTGTCATAATTAGGCCAAAAGACCCTCAAATGGGACTACAGAATAAATTATAAATGCTGAGACTGTTTGGTCTGCTGGCACAATAAGTGGCTGGCTCAATGTGTTTATAGGAATACCCACAGAGACACATGTTGCCCTTTCATTGTTACATACAGAAACCTTTTTCTGTGAAAACAGCAATTTTTCTTTTACTCTCTACAGTTTTTCCTTTACACTTTTATGAGGGATAAGAATCCAATTTCCCCCTGTGTGCCCTTCACCCACAGCCTGGTCATCATCTTCTCCATTTTAAACCCTTTTCCTCCGTTGTCTGCTCTGTTGACCACACCGTCCCCTGCTCAGTGTAATAGGTTTTGTTTCAAGCAATACAAGTAGATAAGTAGCTCAGTTAAACAGAAACAGTTCAACACAACTGGAATTACGCTTATTATTTTCCTCCTTCCCAGAGAGTTAGATAAGATACCTCTCTCATATCTGTGTGCTATGAATAAATCAAGAGCCAGCAAGTGATTAGCTTAGCTTATCATACAGACTGGAAGCAGAAGCAGGAAAAAAAAAATATATATATATACACACACACACACACACATTGGCTTATATAAAAATAAAAAAAAGCAAGTTATGGTTTTATGGGGAGTTAAATGCTGTAACTGTTTCTGGGTCAGCAGCAGCCAGGTGCAGTGACATCCTTGAGAAGCTGCTGGTAGGCATATTTTAAATTTTGGAGGAAGCCAGGCTACCTGTTTCCCTCTGCTTCCAGCCTTTATGCTAAGCTAGGCTAATCGCTGGCATTATCTTCATACTTAACACACAGACCTGAGAGTAGTATTGATCTTCTCATCTAACTCTTGGCAAATGGAAAAAAATCATCCAGTTTTGCTTGATAAATGACCTAAATAATGAAACAATTATAGAAAAAAAAATAAAACCAAATTCATTATTAATGTAATTGTTAATTAATCATCTAATTGTTTTAGCACTAATCTTGTCCTTTATTCAAACAACACAAAAAATCCCAGAGTCACGAAAAGTCTGTCTGTTTCTTATATTTATAAGACACTTGAATATGAGGCATGTAGATCGCTCTCATTTTGAGTGCATTTGTGTTTTGAAAACAGGGGATTAAGCACGTAATTCTAGAGCGCTGATACTCGTTAGCCTCTGCGTATGAAAAAGTAAAGGCACAAAAGTGTGTTTTGACAGGAGCTTTTTCATCTGTGATGGGTCACATTTTCACTGCTGCCTGCCAAGGTCTCCTGTCGCTCCTCCAAAAGCTGTCATTATTTTGATCTATAAATATATTACTTGGGTATTTGTTCTCTCGCTCTCTCTCTCTCTCTCTCACACAAACACACACAAATGAATGTAATGCAGTGCACAAATTCTTATCCATGCACTGCCAGGCGTGTGCACGTCGACATAAAGATGCAGCCATGCTGTTCTTTACTCTGAAGTCTTGAAAAATGAATCCAGAGAATCCTCTTCTCCTTACATGGTCCCTGAAGGCACCAATGAAGAAGAGTTTTGTTTCATTTTTGAATCCCTTTAAGGGCTAGTGAAGATATTGGTTGATGTGTGAGAGCAGAAAGAGCTCAACATTACACTTTCATCTTTACCTGTAATCATTTTTCCTCTACCACTCATCCCTCTCTCATGCCCCCTGTCCTCTCCCCTCCTCTCCTCCTTCTCCCTCTCAGTATGAATTGATTTAGTCTTATTACCTTACACACCTGCCCTCTGGTTTGGCTCCACTCTTATCTCCCTCTCCCACATAGACACACATATACCGACTACTGCCCCCCGCCCCCCAACCCCCCGGCTCCCTCTCCCATACTCACGCATACACAAACACACACAGACACAGTAATCAGATCCAGCAATCTCTTGTATTTTTGAATACAGCAGCGAAAGTGAGATACGGATGCAGTCTCAGCTTTCAGCTCGGCTCCATATCAGCATATCAGCCTAACTGTGGTCACGTAGCACCAAAATAGAAACACAGTATGTTTTTGAATGTAGGAGACATGGTGGTGGCAGAGCGTGTGTGTGTGTGTGTGTGTGTGTGTGTGTGTGTGTGTGTGTGTGTGTGTGTGTGTGTGTGTGTGTGTGTGTGTGTGTGTAGAGCAACACTGTGCTCAAGTATGATCCACCTGTATGAAACCTGCATGAAAACTGGGCACATTCATGTCATTATGCAACACCTAGGGTAAAAATAGCACAGATTAGAATCTATGAATATATACAATATATTGAAAATACTGTTTAGAGCAGTGAACTTTTGTGAGTTGGTGTGTCCTATAGATATATCACACTCTATAATACCCATTCTATTATAGCAATAGAATGTGGTTTAAATGCAGCACAAGACCTTGTGATAGTACTATACCACTCACTACACCTACTGTAAACCAAAAATTTTCAGTGCCTTCAAAGTGGCCCATGTACTGTATAAGATTGAAAAATGACTCATCTGATCAGCCGTGTTGTCAATACCTCCGCCCACCCAGCTTTTTGACCTACTCGAATACTTTTGGAGGTGAAATAACAACTACATGCTACGCCCAACCTTGTCACAGAGAAGACAAAGTTGACGACAGACATTTTTTATTTTCAAACGTTAATACAATAATCAAATGTCAGCATTCAAAATAATACCCGCAGAGATAGGTCTGGCGATATGACTTCAAATCAATAACAATTATGGTTACTGAACAATTACTTTGGCGCTTATCGGTCTCTCTTGTTTTGATCCATGCGCTCTTCACATTCGGCAAAGTGATTGTGTTCCAAATGATTGAACAAATTGGTGGTGTTACTTGTAGTTGCTGAAATAGTTTATCTGCAGTGTGTGCATGTGACTCCTTGTTCAGCATCGTCTTCACTGAAGTCAAAATGTTCCCCTCAGGGTGGACATGCCATTCTTTTTAGGTAGAAGTTGCTGGGGCTGAGCCTCAGTGTTTGACACGTGACTGAACACGAGGTAGTATTTTGTTAAGGGGACAGTTCATGAACGCATTGGGGAGATTATAAACCGAAATAACCAACATGAGTGATATTAAGTTGGTGCGAGAGGTTCAAAGGTCGTTTCAGACACTTTTTTGGTAAATTGCCCAACCCGACTCACAGACTCTAGTTCCATCTAGATTCACATTTTCAGCCATCCTACCCATCAGAGTCCACAAGAACAGCATCTAAAATGGCTCAAATTAAAGTATTTAAAATTATATATATATGTGTGTGTATGTATATATGTATATATATATATATGTATATATATATATATGTATATGTATGTATATATATATATATGTATATGTATGTATATATATATATATATATATATATATATGTATATGTATGTATATATATATATATATATATATATATATAGACGTTCCCTGCTGGCATTTCTTAGTAGTGCCTAGTCAGTGACTCTGCATTGTGGATTTTCTTTTTTACATTTGCTAGAAGTACGTGTGTTGGAGCTTTCTTACACTTTGCTCACACTCGCGGCAACATTTCCTTTTGAGGGGATAGAAGAGGTTGCTTGTGTTCCTGCCTCTAGTAACAATTGTTGCTGTGTAGTCTGCAGATAATTGCACATTCAAGTTTTTAAAACCAAAGCGAGGCCACACTGTGTCTGTATCACTGCCTGTTTTTGTTGGCTTATCAGTGACATCGCTTATATTAGCAGCTGCACTTTACGGTGTGACATTTAAAGTCCATGCTATATTGGTGAAATCCATATCATAGCAGGACACATCTCTACCCGTTTGCAGAAGTTATTATACTGTCCTCATAGAAGCAGCAAATTTGAAAACTGCAAATAAAAAAATAAAAAACTACAGAAACGCATAACCTGAACAAATATTAACACAAAGTGAGTCTCTCCTCTGAATCGGATATAATCATTCACTGAGTCTGATGAAAGCAGGCCAATATCATTTTGCAATCTGTAGGCCTTTTGCAGTGCGGAGGACATGATTGATTGAAATAAAGGGAGACGATGCGTAATGCCGACAGTGTCAGCTGTCCAATCCCCAGAAAGGATTTTATGATTGATGGCAGGCAGTAGCATTTAGAAGTCTCACACCTCTGCACTGCACTCTCAGCACTCACCGTGATTACATCTGAGAGGGTGGGTGTGTGTGTGTGTGTGTGTGTGTGTGTGTGTGTGTGTGTGTGTGTGTGTGTGTATGTATGTCAGAGTTAGTGTGTGTGAGAGACGTAGGAAAAGGAGAACGAGAGCAGTGGTGTGTGTGTGTGAGGCTGCATGTGTGGGGTTGATTACGGTGGCGAACGTTTGCCTGCTTGCATGTATTTCTGTGTGTGTGTGTAAAGGTGAAGGTGCAGTCTGTCCACATCTGATTGTGTGTGTGTGTGTGTGTGTGTGTGTGTGTGTGTGTGTGTGTGTGTGTGTGTGTGTGTGTGTGTGTGTGTGTGTGTGTGTGTGTGTGTTGCTGTGGAAACCTGAGTGCTAGTGGTGTAAATGTGGGACTGAAGCAGGGAGGGAAGCAGTGAAGGACAAGAGAGGATGTAGCAGAAAGGGATAGATGGAGGGAGGAGTGAGTTGGGGATTGAGGGATGCATACGTAGGAGAAGACAAATAAATGTACACCAGACAAAAGTGCACAAGACAAAAGTCAGGAAGAAATGGAAGGTGTTGAGGATGGATGGATGGTTAAATAAAGCCTCAGCAGATGGTGACAGCGAGACAAGGTGGTGTGAAGGGGAGGAAGGAATGGATAAGGACAGAAAGCTGTAGGGAGGAGGGAAAGGATGGATTCGAAAGAGAGGGACTGAGAAAGAAGGAGTGATGTTTGAGCAGAGCTGTAGAAAGATGGGTCACGTAGATGGATGTACAGAAAGGAGTTAAGGACACATTAAGGTGTGGCAGAGGGGAATAAAAGGGTGAGACGGAGACGGGGGAGGAGGGGAGGAGATGTGCTGATGGGTGGACAACTTTAGAGACGTGTTAAGTGCGAGTTACCACTTGTTTTGACACACACAAAAAGTGAGAAAATGATCTGCTGAAATGTGAAGACATCATTTTTAGTTGTGGTGGTTTTAAAGGTTTGGCTTCATTTGATCGATCACAATTTAGTGGCATTTTTACTGACCCGAAATACATCATCTGAGAGGGGGCATTGTCAAGAGGTCAGCATTTTTCTGTAGCTTCTGAAACCAATTACAAATCCCCGTTGATACATAAATCCAGTTTATGATGTGACACCACTACGGTTGACATTAGGTTCATTTAAGGCAGAAAAACAACCTGGTTAGGTTTTGGAAAGATCATAGGTTGGGTTTAAAACAAGTACTTTGTCAAGGGACCTTTGTTGTTGTCATGGTTACAATAAAAAACATGTGGTTAAGGTTTTGGTTCCTGTCCATCCACCCCACCAAAACTACTATGTGCAGTAAAGTACTCACCTACCAGCAACTCTAAAACTCACTTATTAATATGTCAATAACACTGACAAGTGTAAAAACAAGTTGCTGCTTTTTGCTCAGCCAAGAAATAGTTGTGCACATAGCCCCTGATGATGACTCCAGCCTCATACGGAACAGACAGATATAAGAGTCGGTTTAATCTTCTCATATAACTCTCGACAAGAAAGTGAATACGCATATTTTCCAAAATGTCAAACTATTCCTTTGAACTTCCTTGCAGTAGCCCTCTCTAATCACAGAAACGTCTGTGAAGAAGTGTAGCTGCTTTAGCTCTTAATCTAATGGCTCAGAGTGTCAACAGATGCTGTATTAAATGCACAATGGCCTGGCACAGACTTACTTACTTTGTTTCCCACAAGAACAGAGGGAGAAACGTTATCATGTGGCTCAGCCAAAAAAGTTGAAAAGTTATGAAACATGACAGGTCTCTGCATACTTCCAAACAATGCTTATCCACTGATTATTATTCAGTTGGAGTCCTGTTTTATCCCGTTTTATTTTAAGTTCGTACATAGTATAGTTCTTGAACTTAATTCCTGTCAAACTATTTTGCATATTTAATAATTCAAGGTCCGAATTCTCTTTTTGTAAAGTTGTTCTCACATTGTTCTTGTCTGTCATTACAGCTGTCTCTTTGAATAATGAGAGTGGTAAAATTACCGGTTTGTTTTTACAAACACTCAAGCACACAAGTATTTTTTTATTATTATTATTAAAAATACAAATGGTGACCCTCAAAGTGATTGTGAGGAATAAATCATCTGGAGGTGTGTGTGTGTGTGTGTGTGTGTGTGTGTGTGTGTGTGTGTCTGTGTCTGTGTCTGTGTGTGTGTGTGTGTGTGTGTGTGTGTGCGTGCGTGCGTGTGTGTGTGTGTGTGTGTGTGTGTGTGTGTGTGTGTGTGTGTGTGTGTGAATGCGCATGCTTGCGTGTGTGTGTACGCACTTATCCAGTAACTGTGTACAACTGCTTCTTTGTACTGACATGCACAGTGCCTGTCTCTGAATGTGTGTGTGTGTATGTGTGCATGCAAATTTTTGTGTGTCTGTGTCCCTGAGTGTGTTTTCAGATGTAGGGTCAGTGACAGGGCAAACAGCCGACTAATGGAGACTTGTGTGTGTATGTGTGTGGTTTTCAGCAGAGTCAAGAGGACACAGCAGGATAGGTGAGATGGCAGTTGACTAATGTGTATCTGTGTGTGTGAGTAAGTATGCCTGTCAGGTCAATGACTCCCCAGGTCCTAGTGGCGGGCATCACATACTGGCTATGCCCACCGGTATGTCCAAACTATGGGAGGAAGACGTTCTGCAGTTCAGTTCTAACAGAGGAATTGCTGGTGCAGAGTTTTGGCTGTGTTGCTTTTTTTTATTCCTGTTGGTAACTGAACCAGCTAACTGCTTACTCGCTAGCTAGTGCTAGTCAGTCGCAATAGTTTTTGGAAATTCTCTCTGTTTTCTATTATCTACTTTCTGCTTTTCTGTTCACTTTCCACAGGCATTTTGTTCACCAGCGTACACCATTTTTCTAACAGCTCATTCACTTACGCAGCAATAAGTGGTTCCAGTTTGTTCAAAAGACATATTTGTACCCTTGAATCCTGTCTCATTAACGCTCTACAAACCACTGTTTCTTTTGGGAGGAGGTTAAAGAAAAAACAACACAGCTAATAAGCTTAATTCACTTTGTACAGTCCAGCTGTCCAGCTCCTCAAAGGTTGGCACTGTAAAGACATCTTGGTATTGGTCAATGGTGCTAATTAACCAGAACTATTCTTTTATTCTTCCTGGCTACATCACTGGTCGAAGGAGGTGTGCTGCTGTTACTTGAATGTCATCAGGAGCAAAGTGATCACACTAACCATGGCTACTTTAGATCAAAGTTCTGTATAATTCTTTGTATTGTAAGTAATGCTAAAAATAGTTTCAATAAGAGGAAATCCACGCCTAAGTACAGAGTGTAATTCCCTATAGTTGCAACAAATCTGGAAGAAAGGCAAGATTTTGTAATGCGTTGTTTCTTCTGATTTTTGCTCTAACAGCATTGGTGTGGCCGGGCTCGAGCAAGCTCCACAAAATCAACAGCGCTAGTTTTTAACTCCCAATTTTCAGGAAGAATAAATTGCATCCTTGCAACTTTCCAAGCACAAAAGGAGATCCCCATACTGCATCTTAAAATGAAATATCGATACCAAAGTAACTTTGCTGTAGTTTGCTTTGCTGTACAGTTATCTTCATCTTTGGTGATTTGGGAACCATTTTGGCATTGCACAGCAGAGTTTATCTGGCCTACTAATAATACTGGATCCATAGTTTACGGCTCAACAAGATAAAATTCACCCATAAGTACTTCATGTGCCCATCACAGTGTCTGGCTGACAACCAGCTGCACAAAACTATCTTAGCGCACCAAAAGTGATATGTGTGTCTTTTTATGTGAATTGTCAAGTCAGTTTTATTTATATAGTGCCAAATCATAATTTAAGTTACCTGAGGGTATGTTTCATGTAAAGCAGGTCTAGACTCTTTATAATATTACATTTGTGTAACTTTGCCAAACACTCATGTGGCTATCAGGCTAGAGATTGCCTCTCATTTTTCAGTGCTAAACACTCCATGTAATGCATTTTATACGGCTGCAAGCTGGTGTGTTTTTATTGGCTGTGATAGTTTAATTTTTATTAGATACAGAAAGGGAAAAATGAGTCCAACAAACAGTCTAATGGAGAACTTAAAAGATTTCCTCTGAGCCTATTATAACTCTCAGATCTGTGTTCTATGCACATGCTGTTTAGTGTTAATGACATTTTCATTTAATAAACGTTTTGCCCTATTGCTGAGTGATATTACATGTAAGTGATTCAATCTTATTAGGATTATTAATAGAGGAAACTGAGCAGTTAGCAGGCATAGGGATCACCATGATGGCAAAGATAGCAGTGAGAGTGTAGCAACAAAGACTATGCAAAACTTACTCACCCCCCAAAAGCGAAGATTTTAATATTAATGATAAGTACATTAATTTTAAATCAGTAAAGTTTACCACCACATCATTCCCACAGTTCTTATCCCAAATGGCCTCCAAACTGAAGTGCTGACTCGCTTGTCATGCCATTAACTTAATGAAAAACAAACATGTAGAGACACAAACACACACATGCTGACACACACTGGTCCTTTGTGTTTTTCTCTGTGTAGAGAGAGAGAGAGAGAAAAAAAATCAGTGGAGACTTTGTAAGAGCTTTTGTTTTTGGCGCAGGCGGACAATGCTGAAGCTGGGATTTTTGTTTTTGCAATATCTTTAAGTAGTGTGACAGTCACAGTGGCAAGTTGGCTTTGAGAGGATGGACACAGGCACAGACGCACACACACACACGCACACTCACTCACACACAGACTTGATGGATTGAAGTGGCTGATAAATCACATTACAGTAAGAGCATTTGGAGGACCAAACGAACAGTATATTAGGCCGCAACTCTGGCAATGTGCACATAAACACACACACTCTTACACGCACTCATTTATTTATTTTATTTAGTCAACTGAGGGAAAACTAGTTGCCAACAACATTGATACATTTTCATTTAATTTTTATTAATATATAAGTAATTTGTTTTGCAAAAAATGTAATAATTGGCTCTTTTTATTGTCTCTCTCCATTTTATGTCTTTGGAAATGAATGAATATCTGTGTGTTATAGACTGTTGGTCAGACAAAACAACAACATAAAGGCGTCACCTTGGGTTCTGGAAAACATGATGTTTCACTATTTACAGGCATTTAATGGACGAAATGACTATTCAATAAATCCAAAAAATGACCGACAGATTAATCAATAATGTAAATAATCGAAAGTTGCAGCCCCAGTATAGAATATCAGTTTATTGATCAGTGTCCTTTTTTATTTGTTAGTGCTCAGATTTCATCTTGTCGTGACTCAGTAAGCACCTGCAGCCACACTTGGTCCTACAAATAAATATGTTTTCGTTAAGCTATGAGAAACATGTACAAAACAAATCACAGGTAACTTAAGGATGAGTAGTCATAAGGAGTGAGTTACAGGTGACCCAGAAGACCCAGGAAGCAGAGATAAGGCTGGTTCAGCTTAGCCTTGAACGAAAAACATGTTTGGCCTTATTGGAAAACGCTGTGTGTTTGGTGTGTAGTAGCAGGTAGCTACTGACGCTGATGGAGAAGCTGCAGTGGCTTCCAGATTTACAGCATCATAATTGGCTTACGTGCAATCTGCTTGTGGGCGTTTTTGTACAGTAAACACACGGACGAGCCTTCATGTCCACATGCACTGGGAGCAAGTGCTGGCTGGATGTGCTCCACTCACAGTGAATGGGCGATCAGCAATGTGGCCTCAGTGATAGCACCCAGAGTAATATTATGGAAATATAGCCACATTTTCTGCTTCATAACAGGGAGCAGGAGGAAATAAAGCGCCCAGCGCCCATTGATGCTATGAGCGCTGCGAGCACAATGAAGCTCATTTAAATAAGGTGACAAAGTTGGCCGGCAGTTCATTGTCAGCTGGGACACCACAGGTTCTTTTCATGTCTCCCATTCAGCCCAGGACACAAAGTTAATTTAATCTTGGCTTGCGACCCAGACACAATAAACCGCACTGATGCTATTGTCTCCTGACTTACTGAAGGAGCTGAAACATTTCGGGAAACAGCTTGTGTTCAGAAAGTCTACCTGGCTGTTTTCATGCTGCAGTCAGTTCTAAGATTCAATAAATGAACAAAAGAATCACACCTTTTCGTGTTTTATATCATTTATTGAGTCAAAGTAATCCTTTTTTTTTTTTCAAAAATCTCAAATTATGCAACACACACTCTCTTGCATTCTGCTCTTGTACATGTGTATATACACAGATGCACACACCACAACCACTAATGATGTGGTTGATTTCATTTGGTTCCCATGAGGTTGTTCAGAGAGAGAGGGAGAGGCCTATATCAACTTACAATTTTCTGTGTGTGTGTGTGTCTGTGTATGTGTGTATTAATGTGTGTTAATGTGTTTTGTGCAGTCTTAATGTTTCTTAGCCCGCTGGGCGTCCATCTGTGGGTTTGTCTGGTGTCATTTCCACTCTACATATCCCACTACCACACACACACACACACAGACTTAAAATACTAACTAAACTATCCACACATCACATGCATCCCCTCACACACACACACACACACACACACACACACACAAAGCAAGAGCCCCTGGGTACAATAGAGGTGCCTCCTAATACTTCCTATTTATCATGCTGCAGTTGAACCCCCTCTTTCTTACCAACACACACTCACTCTCTCTCTCTCTCTCTCTCTCTCTCTCTCTCTCTCTCTCTCTCTAACACACACACATTTTATTCTCATAAATGCACTGCCTGCATAGATCGGCCATTAAGATATAAGAGTGTACGAACAGAAAACCATTGGTGGGCTGATAATTCATTTACAGACTGACTGAGGAGGGATGATTTAGTTTGTGTGTGTGTGTGTGTGCGTGTGTGTGGTGCATAGTAACACAGAAACCGATTAAGTGAGGGAGGTGCGGGGTGAGAGGAGGAGAGACGAGGAAGGAACGATAATTGGAGCGGAGGGAAGAAGGAGGGAGAGAAAAAAAGGCTGATAGCAACAGAAAAGGAAGAGGAGGAGAAGAAATGATGGAGGAGAAAGGGATGAGGAAAGATCAAAATCAAAGATTAGAGAAAGGAGAATAAAGCAAAAAAAAGACACGAGAAAGGTGAGATAGAAGGGAGCGGTTTGTGATAAAGGAAAGTGAGAAGAGAGAAAGGGAATGGAACTGGGGGGGGGGGCTGAAAGAAAAATAAGGAGGGAAAAGGCAACAAGCGTAGGGAACCTGAGCCATTAAGGAGCCAGGAGAGGAAGAGCAAAAAGAACAAATCCGTTTGCACAAATTGCATAACTCGTAATATCTGTTTGAAATCATTGTAGCTTCACTACAAAGTTTTGGATGTACAACCACGGGCGTAACAAGGTTTTACCCCCTAACAGCTGAAAAATCTATCATGAGCTTTTGATTTATGTATGAGAAATATGAAATTTAAAGAGCCCCACCCCGAACAATAGCTTCCACGGGTTTTTGTCCGTCTCTGTTGTCTTCTCATCTCTTATGTGCTTTTGTCAGGATCGGTCCAGTGTAGATCAAAGCGGCAGAGCAAATAAAACATATTGAGACAAAGCTGAGCATTTCACTTTTTCTGCTTTCCTCTGATAATGTCAGCGTTTCTTTGGACAGGCTGGAAAAAAACAGACAGACAGATAGAGGAAGATTTTAAAGGCAGACAAACAGATGGACAAGCTCACCATCAAAGACATTAAATTTGCAACCACATAGTTTGATTAATAAGGCAGAGACAGAGCATCAGAGAGCGGGTGACCAGGCAGGGGAGACAGAGGAACAGAAGGAGAGAGAGAAAGGAGGGGAAGAGGTGGAAAAAATGGGGCACTGAGAAGAAGACAGGTGCATATCTTTGGATAATGTGTATGATATTAATCATAATCAGTTGGTCAATCATGCTAAATAACTGTAAAGAGCTTCTTCTGCAGCTCGCAATTATTGCTAATGACACATTCAGCTCAGTATCAGCACAGGGCTGAACACACATACACACACACACAACAACACACACACACGTTCTTGTTTGAGGGAGTCTAACGTTATCTGATTGATAGTCTGCAGAGAGAGAATGTCCTCCAGCCCTGTGTGTGCGCGCGTGCGTCTTTCTACGTATCCATGTTGTCTGGCTTTGTTTTGTGCGCGTGCTTATCTGTGTGTATTTGGATTTGTGAAAGATGTGAATGCGTGTGGGTGTACTATTGTGTGCGCACCATTCAGATGCCACTGCTATAAATAACCCTCCGTCTGTGTTTTGAAATGGGGACATGTCATTAATTGTGCTTCGCGGTTTGAGGTTATCTTCTTTGACAAGCTACTGATAATTTGATTGGATGAATGATCCTTTAGTCCGTCATGTTACTGGCTGAATAAGAAAATTCATGCTCAGAAATCAGTATATATATATATATATATATATATCCTCTGTGTCTGGCTTTATCATCAACTTTTGTCACTTGTCATTCAGTGGTATGTATTGTATATTCTTCCGCTGTGTGTCTGTCTTTAGGAAATTCAATGCTCCTTATCGCTGCTGTGCTGATGATATGCAGCTGTAGTTCTTATTGAAACTGAGTGATAATCAGTCCCGTTTAAGTTATTTTGAGGATATTAAATGCTGGATAGCCAAACGTTTCCTTCAGCTAAATGACAGAATTTTTTTATTATTGGTTCTGACAATTTCCTTTGTAATTCCTCAGGGTCTCTGTCCTCAAATCTCAGTTCACGTGCCAAAAATCTAGGTGTCATCTTCGACTCTGCTTTAAAATTTGACAGCCAATTAAATTCTGTCATTCGCTTTTTCCACACAATGGCGATAGCAAAGATAAAACCTTTTCTTTCTTTTTACATTCTTTTATTACCTCGTGTCTCAACTACTGCAACTCCCTTTATGTGGGAGTCTGTGAGTCCCTCCCTGTCTCACCTGCAGGTGGTTCAAAGTGAAGCTGCGAGACTCCTCACTGGTACCAAGAAGAGAGACTGTATCTCCCCTGTCTTGGTCTCCCTCCACTGGTCACAAGTCAAACATACAATTGATTTTAAGTTTTGAGTTTTGTCGCTCTGCATGGTTTAGCACCAGCCTCCAATCTCCTCAGTCCATATTGTACATCCAGACCACTCACATCATCTGATCGATTGCTTTGGTTACGATCGGTTACTTCCACCACTTTAAAAAACGTCCTCAAATTTCCTTTGAGTCTCCTTAAATTTCAATGTCATGATGAAATTGTTCTGAAATTTTTTCTTTTACAGTTATTTATCTTTTTTGCTTTTGTTTTAAAATGTCTTCTGTAAAGCATTTTGGTCCTGTTATTTTTGAACATGCTCCATTTTGACTTGACTAATGTCAATCAAAACCAAATGTAAGTCTTGCATTAGGAAAACAAAGAAGAAAAAATTGAACAAAGAAACTAAAATGACTACCCGGATTTACGGTTACAAAAACAGACTTCAGCCAGACTTGTTTTTCATTGTTGTTTCCAGGCATAGGGAGCAGAATCCAGCTGACAGAAAACAAAAGAGCCATGGCAGAAATAGATAGACACAGGGGTGGACAGTCACAGACAGAGAGGGAAGATCAGTTGAAATACCAAACTGATTAGTCGGTGTTTCTGACATTTAAATGCCACGTTTACATAAAGAAATGTTTCCTAGGAATATTAATCACTGTAGTTAATTCACAAGGAGATGTGAAATGGATCCATAGTGCTCCTGGCGGGATAGAGGGACAGAAGGATGAGGCAGTGAAGGACAAATACAGAGGGAGCACTGGCAGAATGGTGTGCTATTGGTATTAATGAGAATGTCACAAAAATAGGAACAAGTGCATATATATGTATTGTTAGTTGAGTTATTATTATTCTGCTACAAGTCTTTGCTTTCTTCATTACCCAGCAAAGATGCAGGTATGATAACGACCCTCAAAACCCAGTGGTGTTCAACAAACCATGATGGGACAAGCAATACATAAAGAAATTCCATTTATTTAATGGCTTTTATCCAAAGTAGCGTAAAGTTGTGGGAATGCAAATGTTTCAGCATACAGTAGGTTATTTCAGTGTAAAATGAAACCTCTGGCAACTCCGTCATCTTTTAAGTCAATGGTCCGAACACGAACACAGTCCATTGAGTTAATAGGTGAAATCATGTTGTCTACCTTGAAACATCTTCATCTCGACTGCTGGGCTGAAAAAACTCTTCAACATGCGGCGCCGTGATGCTCTTGTACTTGTTTGAGGTGAGAAAGAACTGAGCGTATTCCAGCACTGAAGCACTTTGTCAGTGCCATTCCAGTTTCAAGCTGAGAACAAAAAAAAAATGACAAAAGGACAAGGGGAAGACAAGCAGACACAATAGCTGAGAGAGGGATTTCCCTCTGTCGCATTTCTGGTGAGGCAGTAGAAATGAGATTTACGTAAGGTCTATCTGTCTGTCTTTCCGGTGACATTCCAGTTAAGTATGTGGGACATCCATGGGACCTAAATTGTAGTTACAATTTGTTCAGGTGCTGGGGCTTATTATTGCAAATTAGGCGAGAAACTGGATTTTGCCTGTGGGCCAGCAGTTGCTCATCATCTCTACAGCACAGCTTTCATTAACACACTGCCATCTCGATCCATCTCAGTTGTTCCACATGACACATCAGGGTACTTACAGGGTGTTGCTAACTGGCTAACACTGCCTCCATCCTCTCTTTCCATCTGTTGATAAGCCATGGCAGCCAGATATATAAAAACTGACATTCTGCTGGGCCAACAATAGTGCAGAACAGATGAACCAAACTCGTAGAATCTGGACAGGGATCTATGAGTGAGACAAGTGGGTTAGACTGATTTGTTGGGCCAAGACTTTCGATATCAGCTGTTGGCCACTCATACATTGTTCTGTAATTATGACTGATTGCCTTTCTTGACGGCTACATAAAACAGGTCATAGAGACAATGGTCTTCTATATTCTTGCACATTGTATTCATTATATGGATTGTTAAATTACATTTTTATACATTGGCTCTTTTTAATGTAAGGCAATAATGTGTCCTGTATCACTGAAATGATGGATGGGTAACTGTATTCAGCTGCTGTAAGAGGTTATCTAGTATAAATAATTTCTCAAGTTTGAATTTCATCTGCATGATCTGGGAACATTAACACTGAGCTTCAAGTTTGAACCTTGGAGCATGTAGAGTGCTACTTAAGTTTGTTTGGGCAGGCCAGATCAGTGCCCTTTGAACTCTGGGCAACTGCCTGAAGTCATTGGTCTTGAACCTCTTCCAATGGTCCGAGGTGCTTGTGGTCGCTACCTTTCACCTTGACTGAACCATGTTTTTTGATCATTGTTAAACATACCAAGCAACTGATCCCTTGAGCTAATCAGATCAGTTATTAAGTGTGTTTTTTTTTTTGGTTTTGTGAGAATTCATGAGCTAAACTGATCATCACTGTTAATTTCCTCGATCACATTGTAGTATACAGCACAATGTGATGTCTCCTTCTGCTTCCAGTAGTCTTTCTTTGGTGTCTTAAATACATGATGTCCAGTTTCAGTCGGAGACTGTCAGAGAAGTTCATTGAAACCTAAGTCATGAATAGAAACGGGGTGGGATAAAACCACACAGTGTTGTATGATAACAACATGTAGTTAATTTCCAAGAAGGTGGTGTAAACAATGAACAGAAAAGGTGCAAAGTATGTGATACAGGCACTCTCTCGTTACCAGCATGTGAAGAGTTCGATTCGTGCCTGTTTTCTCCAGCTGAGGAATATTGAATACTTCGGCTTATTGTGTCATGTCTAGACAACTGTAAATCCCTTTTCACCTCTGGGCAGGCTTGTTTACAAGTGATCAAAAACGCTGCTGCAAAGCTTTTGATCAGGGGCCGCCATGGCTCAGGTAGAGCGGTTCTCCACAAATCGGAAGGTCGGTGGTTCGATTCCAGACTCCTCCAGTTCACATGTGGAAGTGTCCTTGGGCAAGATGCTGACCCCCAAAAATTGCCCCCAATTTATCATGGGTGTGAGTGTATGTGATAAAGAAGTGCTGTGTATATAGATATTATATATAGGAAAAAAAAGTGCATGGTTGAAAGTGGCTTGTAGTGTAAAGTATCAGATCCTCTTAATGGGCCAGTGCACACCATCAGTGTTGTTGATGATTACACAGCTATAGAAACCCCTTCCCTCTCAGACCTTTTCGGCATCTGGAAATGGGGGGGGGGTGGCTATGTTCAACAATTTCTGTAACTTTCCAAAACCAACAGGCTGACATTCACACCCACTTCGCGCAGTGATTGACCGGCAGTGTGGAGGAGAGAGAGGAAGCAGGCTTTGAACTTCTTGGTTCTTTGAACTATCTGTCACTTTTGTGTGTACACCTGGGTGCAACGCTGCAAAAGGAGAAACCGTCTGAAGATGTGCACCATTATCCGCACATTTAAACAATCATCGCTTCTCGCACGTCTCAGTAGGCAGATGTCCATCCAAATGTATCACAAATTTTCACCGGCTTTGAAGAAAATCTGCGAAAGAAAATGCAAACGAAACAATGTAGGAAACATGATTGAAATGTGAATAATTTATGACTTATGGAGTGTTACAATCTCATTTCACACAGATCTGATGTTTGTGTCATTCATTAAGTCCGTCTGTTTCCATTGCTTTTTCTTACATTTTCCTTTTTATTGATACAGCAACTTTTCTACCTCAGCCAAGCATAAAAATGTTTTTGCAATATTTTTTTTTAAGAAAACCTACGTATTAATTGACAGCTTTTCACCCCCTCTTCCAGTATGGCTGTTTTTAATAGCTGAAACACTCTGGTTGGGTGACAGCAGACATTATCTTGATGAAAAATGAAAAGACAGAAAACATCCCATCATTCATCATTCACAAACTGTTCATAAAGTATGCGGAAATCTTGTCGCTAATCGCTTGTTGACCGGCGGAGAGAAATGCGCTTCTGTCGTGAACAGCCGTGTCGTCTGTACTGTACCCCCCCCACCACCACCACCACCACCACAACTCCCAACCGTGTGAGACTGTGCCTTTAAAGTGTGTCCCTTTTGAAGTAAATATCCGAACACTGTGGGCATTTAAAAAAAAAAAAGCAAAATGAAATTATTGTGTAAATGTTTTTCGTGGTTGTGAAAACAGTAAAAAAAAAAATTTAAAAAAAGAGTGTACTTTCAAACACCTTTTATTAGTGTGGGTGTTTTTCTTTTTTGTTGTTTTTTTTTTTTTTTTAGCCTCAGCATGTCAAGCTGTAGAGCCATATGATGAAATGCTAGCACAGAACAAAATATTAAGCCGTATCTTGATAATCTCCTCCACCTGCATAGAAAAGCCCCTGAGATCAGGAAATTTGAAAGGTGCACCTCAGGGCTCAGAAGGAGCTTAACACAACTCTCTGGAAAGTTCAACCAACTCATACAAAGGTAACATCGGCTATATGAGTCACAGGTACCGGCACCTATTCCCATGAAAGCACTGTTGTGACATTTGAGACCACAACCTTGACTGCAACAGCCTAATGGCCTTCCTGTGATGTTCATTTAAATGGGACTCTCAGATGGAGTTGTGTACAGTCTATCTATAGCTGAGTGACTGAGGGCATTATGGCTATTACAGATATAACTGAATAGTTGTGATGACAGTGAGTGGGCCTGAATGGAGGAAATTGGATATTTAATGGGGAGATTTTCACCTTTGATCATCATTGTCTCTTTCCATCACTGTCCTTCTTGTGTCTTACTCTTTCCTTTTCCACCATTTGCTCCCACTCCTTTATTCTTCCTTCCTCCCTCCCTCCCTTCTTTTCCCTACATCCTTTTATCTTTTCCCCCCTCTCGCTTTGCTTCCCCCATCTTCCCTGCCGTCTTTCCTCTCTCTCCAAGCCCCTAAGTAGCCACAAATGGTCCCTAATAGCCTCCAATGGAGATGAATTGATCGTTTTGTGAACTGAATCGATAGGAGATTGCTTTTGCTGTACACAGTGGGATACTCTGCAGGCAGGCGGCCTTAATTAAGTTAACAGTAAACCACGATTGCTTCGGAGTTTTATTAGGAGAATAAAGTTTATGATGATTACAGAGAGGAAAAAAAAGTTATGGTTTTGGAATGGAAGCCAAGGAGGGAAAAACAAGGGCATATATTTACCTCGATGTGTGTCTGATTTGCTTGGATGTTGCTACTCAAGTCGTGATGCTCCCTGTCTGACTCATAAGTGTTTGTTGGATGTTTTCTCGCTTCCTCTGCCTGTTTTTCTCTCCTCTCCATCCCTGCAGCTTTCCATACCTCCTCTCCTCCACCATCTCTTTCTCCAGAGTCTTCTCACTACCTATCCTACCTTACCCTGTCTGACCTCAGCTCCTTCCCTTCATCCTTCCCCCCTTTCCCTCCCTCCCTGTCGTCTATAATGGGATGAGCAGCAGAATTTGATCAGCAGTTTTTTAAAGGTCACAGAACCAAGCGAAAACTCTCAGCCAAAGCGCCGAGGGAACGAGGGAGGGAAGGACGAGATTGAGGAAGGGAGGAGGCAAGCGAGAGAGATAACAGGCTGGCAGAGCCGAGGGAGCGGAGGGAAGAAGAGCTAGAGAGGGAAACGCCACATGTAGAGAGGACAGAAGGTGGAGATGGAGGCAATGGAGACAATGGAGATGGCAAAGAAAGAGAGGAAAAAAGAGACAAGAAGGGGAAGGTAGTGCGGTAATGGAGGAAAGAGATGGAAGGAAAGAGGGAAGAGGCAGATGAGGTAATTTGCTGTTTTATGACACAACAGATCTGGTAACAGATGAATGCATATTAAATATGTAGGAGAGGAAGAAGAGGATTGAGAGCAGGGGGTGACAATAAGAGGAGGAAAGAAGAAAGAGGTAGGCAGGAAATGAGAAAATGAGAGAAGATTAGCAGAGTTAGGAAAGAGTGGGCGGGAGAGGGAAGAAGGTAAGGAGGGAGGAATGGAGTGGCAGAGGGACAGAAGATGAGACATTTTCACTTCTCTCACCCACTGTCTTTCTGTCATTTTCTTCTCTTCCATGAGTAACCGTCAGATCTTAATCACCTCTCCATCCCTTCAGGCCCTCTCATCAGATCTCTCGGCCTGTCTCTCTCTGTCCCTCGCCATCTTATTCTCTCTTCTCTCTCCTCTGTCCTCTTCTTCTGTTAGGATAAAAGACACTTTTATCGCTCTGCAGTGTCTCGTAATGGTCACAGAGTGCAGCTGTCTCCCTGTCTGGAGCAATAATAATTCTTTGATATCATTCTATCTTTCATTATCAAATAGACCAAAATCTTTCCCAAACTCACTGAAGATTTTCTCCTCTGCTTCTCTTTACTGTCCCTTTCATCACCCCCATCTTTCTGCTGCCAATCTATTCCCTAAGTGTTTGAGTGTGAGTGTCTTTCTTTATCACTTCAGCTGCTTGTCTGTGGTGCCTGTGGCAGAATGTGTTCGCCCGTAGTGTATAGAAATGGTACACATGCACAGGTACTTATTTTTGTTTTTTGAAATCCTGCCTCTACCACTGTAAATGACCAATTTCTGGCTCTCTCTGCTGTTTTAAAGAGCAATTTAAACACCCGCTGGAAAATCTTGTTTTTGCTGAGCTCCAGCGCTTCACCCTCTTGTTTGGATGCAGTGATGTAGACGTGCACTCCAGGGTGTGTCAGTACACGGTGACATTGCTGTTGGGTGCGGCACTTTCAACCAACATTCAACCGGAAACATTTCTGAAAACAGAAACAATTAAATCCTCATAATGAATTATACCATCTAGTCGAAACTAGGGAAGGTTGATTTGAGGAAAATATCTCGTAATTTTTCTTCATACATAATTTTACACGGTACAGTTGTTTTGTTTTTGAAACTTGGAAGGATTCCAAGGTTCCAAGATTTAAATCATTCCAAGGTTTAAACCACTCAAAGTTCAACATCAAAGTAAACTTGGCTCGTACTCTGTGGAAAAACTTTAGCCCACATTTATTACATTTATTGAGATACTGCAGTAGCATCAGTGTCAGTGGTATTCTTAACATTAATCAATAACATTTAAATATATGACAATCCAATGTGGTGTTGTATTTATTGATAACCCTTATATTGTTGTCCAGCTAAGGTAACAATGACAGACAGGCTGCTGGTTTTGGACAGGTTTGTGCAGCATAGCTTCTCTCTGTAGCTGCTTAAGCTAACATTAGCTTACTGCTTCATAGCCCTGAATTCTGGAGATCTTGAGTCAGAGCTTTTAAGGTGATTAGCTTAAAACAATATGATGTCCTTAAAAAATTGTATAATTGTATAATATGTTAACCAATCACATACAGAATCAGTATTAATTAGCAACAGCTGGGTAAAGCCAGTGTCAGTGTCATTGCAGCTGCTGTTAATACACTGTTAATTATATAAAATGGCAGCACTTCAAATAAGAAGATTGCGCTTTTTATGTAAAAATAATTAATTGTCCAGCAGTACAGGCAAAGCAAATGGTAACAAGCTCTTTTACAATCAGTTAACTTTTTCTTTAACTGAAGCACAGAAATGTTTTTTTTTCAGTGCCACTACAAAACTAAACCGTTTTGGCCACATTATACAAGGAGGCTGTGAGACTGGACAACCGAACAGTGATGGATCCACTGTAGCTCTTTAGTTAGTCACTCAGCTAAATGCTGCTGCATTTGGGAAACTCATGCAGAGAAGAGCACGAGCATCAGTGTATGCTAACAAAGCAGTAGGAGGAATAAACATTCTTGGTCCCTGAGGGATTCTGTGCTAGTATTACACAGATTGACAGAAGGCTGCATACCAAATTGTTGTCTATATTTTATGAAGCACACACACACAGATAGATACTCTGCAGCATGTGCATTCATTGATTCTTTAAAGACATTCTCTGTGAACTAAAGTGTTTGTTTAGCTCTAAAAAAAAAATAGTTTTAAATAGCCACTGCCCAGCATTATCAGCTTTATGATAGACAAAGAAAACACTCTGTAAAATAGAACTAATATGACTAATTTGCTGTGTCCACAGGTGGATGCACAGTGCAGTGTATACCAAGATAGACCAGCTGAATGTGAACATGCCTCTGCCCTTGTGCTTTAAGCAGCAGAACTGAAATAAACATCTCAGTCGGCAGCATCAAAGCCTGTCGCAGCAGATCCCAAAGGACCCGGCTAGCCAGCTTGAAGCTCCACCTGTACAACGCTGAAGCTTTCATCAGCTGCACATATCACAAAACTGCCATATCTGCTAACATAGATGCTGCTAGTGACTATGCTCTGTTCATATCTCTCCGCATCCCTCCCCCCCAGAGTAATAGCTTTTGAAAGGCCGGGTGATTTCACACCTTATTTTGTAGCTTCTGTCATTTGACACATTCAAAGGATGCATCTTTTGCATGTCAGGAGAAGTTAGTTGTTTTGCAGCTGAGCCATGTAATGAGAATTTGACATCAAAAGGTGGGTGTGGTGTGAAGGAACAGATGGTCTGGGTTTGAATATTGCTCTTTATTGGCTTCCATATTAACTATGTTAGGACAATAAAGACCCATAAAAAAAAACAAAAAAAACATTAGTTTTTGCTCACTGACCGTAAAGGATGAGTGTTGTAATAACCAGGACAAACCAATGTGGATGTCAACTATAGTGTACAAACAAATTCTTTATCCCTCCTATCAAATTCTCTCTCCTCTGTTTGTGTGATTGATCGTGTGTCTTTTTGGGGACTGCGTGTGTGTCCCAGCTGGAGTGAAGACTGTTTATATTATTGGTGATGAAAGAGAGGCTCCCAGGGGCCTCAGTAATGGGCTGGGAGGCCTCTGACTTCTTATAATAGCCTCTGTATGTGTATGTGTGCGTTTGTGAGAGAGGCACAACCGCAGCACTATATAATTGTCAATGGGAGGACACACTTTTACATAATAAAACGAAGCCGATACACAAAGAAACACACAGAGACGGAGTCTGTCAAAGACAAAGAAGCAATGTCTCTCTCTCACACACACACACACACACACACACACACACACACACACACACACACACACACACACATTCACACACGCTCACTCTCACACATTGTGGTGCCAGCTGAGCCCAGTGTGTCCAATAACAGCAGGTGCTGTCAAGTGCAAGCACAGCAGACCTGCCCTGACATGGAAACACACACACACACACACACACACACACACACACACACAAACACGCACGCACGCACACAAACGGGTGGACGCACATATGCCGGCACACCGCACACTCTTTCATACAGCTTCCTCATGTAAATCTCACATCAAATAAACATTCTCACATTTAAAACTAATGTTGGATAGGTGCAGTTTATACAAGGTTACAGTTTATGTGTGTTTTTATCAAGTGTGTGTATTTATGTGTGTGTCTGTGTATGTGTGTACCTGCTATCTGGCTGTGAAAGGCTGTAGTGTTGCCATATGGTCTCACATTAGGGCACTCTAAACTCAGCCATCCAGAAGTGTGTGTGTGTGTGTGTGTGTGTGTGTGTGTGTGTGTGTGTGTGTGTGTGTGGAGAAAAGGGGGAGAATAACAAAATATAAGGCCCTTGATTTGAGATGAAGCTGTTGTTCTTTAAACACTTATAGCTGATCGTGTACAACAGTTAGTGTCTCTATTCTAAATGAGGCTAATAATGGTATCCTTATCTATCTATCTATCTATCTATCTATCTATCTATCTATCTATTAATGTACGCTTTTCTTTTTCTCTTGCTTTCTCTTTTCCCCTCTCTCTCTCTCTCTCTCTCTCTCTCTCTCTCTCTCTCACTCTGTACATATATGTGTGTGTGTCTGTGTTAATATATTTAGCAGAGCCATATCATACTCTGCTGAGTTCATTAACTACGTATCTCAGCATGAAGCTCCAGCGACTGAGCGATAATAAACTCTCGCACACTAACACACAGCCCTGGGAACCTAACCCAAATGCATAGATAACTGATTACGGTTTACTTCGCTATGATCGAGACGTTAATTGTAAATACATCCTCTTAAACCCCCATCTGCTCAGTAAGTCCATTGTTAGGGACCAGACTTGGTCATCGTTTGAATTCTCATTAACCATAAGTTTCCCAAAGATCCTAAACAGGCTCAATATAAGATGATATAAGATCATTTCCAGCTGTGACAGCGTGTGGTGGTACTGTTGTCACCCTGTGAGTCTGTACCTGTGTGTGTATGTGTGTGTGTCTGTGTGTGTGTGTGTCATTGTGACAAAATGTGATCCCACAGACACCTGCCGTAGCGGGAACTAGCACAGAGGCAGTTTTGAGTATACTGTGGCAGGTGTTTATGTGTTGTCTGTCTGTGGATGGATTTTTTTCAATGTGATAGTGTCACAAAACTTTACAGGTGTGTAGTTAAGACAAAATGAAGGCTGAGTTCTAAGACAGCTGTGGTCCAACCCAGGCTGAGTAGGCTACTCATCTAGTAATGTAGGGATTTTGTGGTAATGATTACTCGTGGGTCGGAATATCAACATGTTGAGGGTAGTTGTGGCAGGTGTGGTCCCAGATCCCAGAGCCCAGATTGATGTCTTCAGAGTGTCTGTTTTTGTCCAACCAACAATCATAAACATATAAATGTTTAGGTAAATATCATATATGGGAAAGAACAGCAGATAATTCTCACTTTTAAGCAGGTGAAATGCCATTTTTGCTTGAAAATGTACTGAAACTCTCCTCTCTCCTCCTCCTCCTCCTCCTCCTCCTCTCAGGTCAGTGTGTTGGAGCGTCAGGTGATAGATTTCCTTGGCTACCAGTGGGCTCCCATCCTGACCAACTTCCTCCACATCATTGTTGTCATCCTGGGTCTGTTTGGCACGATCCAGTTCAGGCCAAGATATGTCACAGGGGTGAGTTGAACACACACACACACACACACACACACACACACACACACACACACACGCATATACACACCCTTTAGGCAACAGCCTTTGGTCTGTCTCACTGGAATTTAGTTTAATTTGTGATTTTTAGATTTCATAGCGCTGCCATCCATGAAAATTGTATCATAACTTCACTGTGTGAACAGAACAATGTTAGATATAATGTTTAACATCTTAACTGATCCTATCTACTATGTTCAATACATTTCATTCATAGCTAGAGCAAACTGTTCATATATAACAAGAAATATGACCCACTCGTCCTTAATTATTGAATTATTTTCTAACGCTGGCTCCAGAAGACAATGTCAATTTGAATATATTATGTATATAGTAAATAAGAGGTTAGAACAGTGATATGGTGTGGGCGGAAGAATATCTTGCCAAGTGGAATTATGTGTTCCACTTGTCTGTTTCTATCAGCTGTCGATAAAATAATTTATATTTCAGAAACCTTGCAGAGGTTCGCATCGTGGCTGCAGGGCTCCATGCAGCCCGCTGACCCCTGCCAAAGACCTTCACATGCACACACACACACACACACACACACACACACACACACACACATATACATATACATACACACACACACCTACACATATATATACACACACACACACACACACACATATACATACACACACACACACACACACACTCAGAATATTTAGTGAGAAGATTCAGATAATAAATGATAATGAAATGAAGATAATGTTTCTCTTCATCTTAACAACATCAAAAGACATCAAACATCTTGCTCACTCTGAAAGTAAGACATGAATATGCTTTTTTAATTCTCCAGCAAAGTCCTGTCAAATCGTGACTGCCTCTCACTGCCCCCCCCCCCCCCCCCTGTCTCTCTCTCGGCAGTACGCAGCCTGGCTCGTAGTGTGGATGACCTGGAATGTTTTCATCATCTGTTTTTACCTGGAGGTTGGGGATCTGTCCAGAGTAAGAAAACATTTTCTTGTACTATTTCTGCACCCTTGTCGAATCTCCACCGTATATGTCCAGAGTAACAATCACTGGCTGGATTTCTGGAGTTAGCACGGATCTCTAAGGCCCCCATTTACACTTGCATTTCCAGTGTCACATCTCAAAATCCAGATGCAATAATAAGACTGGCAGTATTCTATAATTACCTTATAGTCTACAAATCCCATGAAAAGACAAAAAACCAGCAATGAATGTGCCCTACTAAGTGCTGTCTGTGTGGCTAAAGCCTAATATAGCTCACTCCTCTGTTCGTATGGCCACCATTGTTGTCCAAAAACTATTAAAAACACTCCAATAAGCCACAGTGTTGCAGTGTGAGTGACTTGTTCCCTCATTACCATATATATGGGAAGTGTAGTCTATTTTGAGTCAATCTCACACACACCGTCCTGCAGCTATTAATACTGACTAGCGCGCCCAATGTGTATTATGCCGCATCTGAAATACGTTAGTTAAAAACTACAGAGCCCAGCTGTTTTAGCCTTTAAAACTGTATCTTTGTGACCTGTTTTTTTTATTATTTACATCTTTTGTGGGTTTCTGTTGGTTTTTCTCTTTTAATGGGATTTGGTCACAATAAGAATATGTAGAATAACACCGGCCATATAATTTAATACGCTTTCATTCACGTATCTTGCATTTGCCTTGGTTTTTCTGTGCGCGATGTAGATCTGGGTGCATCTTACTCCAGTCCAGAGACCAAATGTGAGACAGATTTTGTGTGATCACTGCTCTCTGAAACGAGTCTGTTGTCTTTTTGATATGCTTAGCATCACTCAGTGATTGCAAGTGCAACGTGTGTTCGCGTACTTCACCATTACAGCTTTCTGTATAAAAGTCTGTGGAATGATGTCCCTACTTTGACCACAAGCACTGAACTCTCTGAAAGTACTTTCTCCCTGTCTCTTCTGACAGGAAGGGTCGCATAATTCCAGTGTAATTTTAGTGTAACTTCAGCTCCCATAATCACGAGGGCAAAACCCTGTCAGTGGCAACTTCCACCGACCACTTACTGACGCAGATACACTCGACTGGAGTAAAGATTAGATATGCAGCTTGGACAGATGGATTCCTTTACACCTTTTCAACATCTAGCTTGAATGGGAAAACGGTGGTTTGAGCAACTGGCTAACTGTCCTTCTCTAGAGTGTCTCGTTGGCATTTACACTTTACACACATACAGATACCTGTATGATTCCTCCAAGTTGCGTGAAGCGTCTTTATGTAAATTCTCAGCATCTGGTTTGCGGTGATGTATGAGAGCATGTCAGGGCTTTGCGTTGGTGTTATACGCTGACATAGATGTGAGACATAAAAGTTTCTGTTGCAAAAGTTTAGGTTTTCTGCATTAAAATTTGTCAATTTTAAATACAGATTATCAACTTGGAAAATTAATTAGGGCCAATCAGTGGTTCCATAAACAGAAGAAATCAGTTGATGGGTGTGCTGATTGTGGCTGATTATACTCTGTGGTGTGGTGTTGAAAAAATTGTAGTTTTCCCACCACAATTTGCAGCAAATTACTCATTCTATTGGACAGTTATGTAACACATCTGCATTTGATAAATCACATAAAATTGCAGTTATAGCCCCACATATCCGCATCTTATTAGTACTGCCAGCTTTTCAATCTTAATTAGTGCTAGTTTATACCAAGCGTAAAAGGTGCATCATCTTCAGCTATAGTTTCCCTGTCTCCTCTGGTACTCACCTACTGTTCCATAGACTCATCCCCTGTCTGTCTGCTCTGCGTGTACACACACACACACACACACACACACACACACCGTGAGCCTTGTTAAGTTTTGTTGCCATCCAAATTATGGCCACAAGTTTTACAGTGAGTCAACAGTTGTATAAAATCCCTCCACATTCTGTCGAGAAACCTGTACCTTCATTGATCTCTGATATTAATGATATTTACACCTTTCACTGCCCCTGAGGCCTAGTTTTAACAGTTACAGCAGCCACTACAGCTGGGAAGGGCTGTTTGGGTTTTTTTATCTAGCACAAAAAAGGAAAAGCAGCATATAAATTGGTCAAAGGTTAATTAAATAGGATGAAATGAATTATATCACCACATTTAGAGTTTAATATAAAACCATATGAACCTAATATTTCTCCTCATTTTACGAGAAAAATCCTTTTTTTTTTTAAAGGCCCCAGCTTTCCTGACCAAAATCAACACATCTGGTTTCTAACGACAGGGAAGCAGCCACCTAATTAGCGACACCTTTATCAATTACCTGCTGACCAATCAGGGAGAAGCACGCTCAAACCAGACGCTGAACAGCCTGTTTTTATGACCAGACCAGTTTGCGTGCGCCTCGCTCAAGGGTATATCAACCTTGACCCAGTTACTGAGGGAGCGGGGAGCCACAAACGCGCCACCCCCCCACCCCACCCCACCCCCCCACCCCACCCCACCCCCCCTCCATGGATTCACCAGCTGTTGTGTGAGATACGAATCCATCACCGGCCGTTCCATGGCTTGTTTACTGACCTGAGGGCTATTATTACACTAGACCACATGTAACGCAGGTATGGCTATGATTGTTGCCACTCAATTCAAAAACATAGAAACTCTTCAAAAAATGATAAAACTAGATTTATACTCTGCTGCACAGTGCCAAATAAAAATGTTTTCTATGCTGCTGTTAGTATAGTGTCTTTATTCATTTTAGTTAGCTTAACTAAGGGCACCATTTACTATTGCAGCATTAATTTTACCATCTAAAACTATGCTGTAAAGCATTGACAACCTTTTTTTCCACAAGAAAAATTAAATAAAAACAAACCTCTAAAAATGAGAACCGCGATCAAATTTGAAGCATAAATGACACCTTCAAATTAATTCAAGGGTTGATTAGCTACATGACTTGTGCTAATACGCAGCATTTTATTAGTTAGCATTAGCTAATGTAAGTGGGTTTTGGAAGGAAAAATGTAACAGAATCCACAATCCTTCTCAAAATACAACAAAACATGTAAAAAAAAAAAAGCTGCTGGAACAAACCATGAAAACAGGCAAGTCATCAAGCTAATATTTATTTTTGAAAAAGTAAGCTAATGAAGCATCATCAAGGGCTGTGGATGCAGCTGGAACACTAACATGTAAGCTGGCTAATTTTCATGTTGACTGTCCATGTCCATAGCAATGAGTGGAGGATTAATGAAGACTGTCAACCAGTCAAATCTCTAAATGTTCGCCAAAGGGATATTGCTGCGCTAACGTTGTCCAACGTCTCAACTCATGTCAAGCTGAATCTATGTAGTGGGTAGTATTTTAGTTAACACTAAACAATGCATTAGACGAGAACATTTGTCTCCACGGTAACTATACAACTGTAAGATGGTGACAAACCTCAGACATCGTAGCAGACTCAAGAATTAAAAAATACATGAAAATTGATGAAAAGCTACACTGAATTTTTTCTTGACTAAAACTCGACTTTTAGAATTGTGTCACAGTGGATCAGAAATACATGGTTTGTGTGGATATCAAAGAGTGAGACGAGTATACACCATAGTGACATGTTTTTCCTGCTTAGGCTCACCTCTTTTTGTATATCTTGCACACTGGATCAGAATAACTTGTTGGTATTTGGTGAATGTAATGATGGTGTGCTCTGTGCTTTAAGAGCACTGTGATAGAAATGAAAATCTCTGAATCTCCCTCTCTTTTGCTTTCTGAAGCTGCCTCCCTCCTTCTTCGTCCCTCTGCCTCCCTCCCTCCTGTGCCTCACTTTCTTCATCTCCATGTAATTCATCCCTCCTCTCCCTCTGCTCACCCTATAATCAAGTCTTTTTCATGTTGTTTTACAAAGTGCCACGTAGATCTGTCCCCTGCTCCTCTTCCGTTTTTGTCGTCTTCACCTTCTCGCCTCCTTTTTATTCACTCTCTTCCTCTAAACTTCCAATGTCAAGACTTGAGGAAATGTTCTTATGTCAAGAAGCCACTGCTATTTATGGTCAATATGAATTCATAGTGCAGGGCTTTATGTATCACACAGCACAGTGCCAATTTAATACATTACTTTATACACTCAGAGCATTACTTTGGGGTCACAGGACAAGAGTGATTGCGACAGACTCCATTTTTCTTCATTACAAAGATCTGACATCTTTCTGTGTGTGAAAGCGACAGAGAATCACCCTTGCTTTGATTCATGCCATGTTATCAGTGACTCTGTAATGCAGCTTTGATGTAATTTTACAGTGCTAACACCCTGTTTTATCCATGAATAGACCTAATATCCAGATGGTGCATCCCCAGTGCCAGAAGTGTTGGTTTATTAGAAGAATGATCAGACTGTCAGGGAGGTAAATGGATATGAGGCCTGGCTTCACACTATAAATGAATGTAATAACATTTCCATCGTATTGAAGAACTGGAAATTTTGCAGGCAAAGACAACAAATCCAATTCAATGCATTGTGACAGACATGTTTGTGGTTTGTTGCAATGCATCAGTTTAAGTGTGCAGAACACTCCTCACAGACTAGTTCATGTTCAGCAGGTGAACTGCAAATATTCCTGTTGTTTCGTAGCACAGCAGCAGGACAGTCAGAAAGATTAGGGCTCTAAAGGTTTGCCAAACACCTATGACATTTCTTCTTGATAAGGAAAGGAGACCTGAGACAGTGAGTGGAAAGGTTGGAAAGACAGCAAGGAGGGGAAATGCATCAGGGTTTGTCAGCACAGGTTGAAGTCCAGAAGTCAGGTGGGCAGATTGGACGGACGTTGGAGGAAGACATGGTTGAGATAATGGTAAAGTGGGTTCGATGAGACATCATCTCACTGTGTTAACAGGACATTGCGAGGAGCAGTGTTGCATGTCAGTGATGAGTCACTGACATTGTCCCACGCATACAGTAGGGCTCTAACTCCAAGTTGGATGGAACTCACTTTTTTCATCGATTATTTTGAGCTGGACAGTTTGTTCTTGAGATCAGACACAGCAGTCCTCAACCATATCACATGGTTCTCATCAGAAGATTGCATCTGCTCATAGACATGCAGATGTTCAGACTTCCCATAATTCTGAGTGTCTGTTCAGTCATTCACTGCTCCCTCTGTAATAGACACTTGATAGTCAGAGCAGTGGATTAAGATTGCGATCATTTATAAATCATCATAATTTTGCATCATCACTGACACAAACCTAATGTTCGCATTCATACAATTCATCACTTTGTATTGTGTGATTGTGAACAGAAGATCATTGACCTTGGAAACAGCAGTTGACAGTTAATTATTTGTGTATAAAATGTCTCAAATAATGATAAATTACAAGTGAGATAGACCAAAATTATGTTTTAAGCCGCCCGCACTCCCATACTATGTAACTTGTACTTGAAATGTACACAGTATGGTAGTGAGGGAATGAACAGTACTGAAATGCGCATCAGATGGTCGAACAGCATGTGAGAAACCGTCCACCTTCTCAGCATTTAAATTGGACTGGCTGTGTCTGAAAATCTTTGAAACTTTCTCAAACTGACAACAAACACACCCACTTCAGGCAGAGATCGGCCAGGTGTGTGGAGGTGTGAACCTCTCTCTTTTTACCGACTTCGCTTTTTGTTTGAACAACCAAATGTTGAGAAGAGACCTAAAGCCTGCACTGCTAATCCCCATTCAATCAAGAAAGCTTTTCACCACACCTTCGAATGTGGCCATTCGAAGCAGCTGTATTCAGGCTACACATTGTATGAACTAGTTTGTTTCAAGCATACCCCAGCCATTAGGATTGCTGATGTGGTGTGACCGCAGTGTTTCCTCTACATTCATTTAGCAGTGGCGGCCCGCCACTGCTAAATCATAGCCGCCGCGCCTTCAAATTTCTTTTATTTTTTTATTGTCGCAAATGCACCACCGCCACATCTCTCCACCTTCACAGCACAGCCTGTGTGATGATGAGCGCAACAGCGTGGGGAGGGGAGGGAGGGAGTGGGGTGGTTGGAGGATCCTATTGGAGTTAATTACTCGCGAGAGCGCGGCCTTGAAAGTGACGTCACGTCAGGCACCAGGTGAGAGTCAGAGAAGTGTAGTCGTGAGGAATAAGGCAGCGAATTACCGGTAAAAAGGTAGACTTATTAGCCAACTCAGTGACGCTAACTTGGGTAAACTAATTGATAGCATTAAGCTAATATCTACACGTCATTATGTTTTAACTGCTGACTGCATTTTCAGATGAGCTTGTTCAGATACTTCTCTAAGAAGAGAAAGACAACAGATGAAGAAGACGCTAGTCAGGTAGCATCATAAGCCTTTTACTGACTCGTAAATGATGATGGTTAGGTAAAAAATAGTATTTTAATGTTCACACTTGTAATCAGATGTGATGTGAGTGTAAATTATATAACGCTGTTAGCGTTACGTTACTCACACTTTTAATGTAATCTTATTAGACAAGTAACATTAGACAGGGAGGAGTTGTTAAACAAAGTGGAGGAGAGCAGAGCACAGCAGCGGGAGAGCTGGGTGAAGATGCAGGAGAGAGAGATGAGCCTGGGTGCAAACTTTGCCACTGACTCCCCCCCCCCCACTTTGCCACTGACTCTACCCCCCCCCCCCCCCCCCCCCCCACTTTGCCACTGACTCTACCCCCCCCCCCCCCCCCCCCCCATAGCATGCCCCCACTGCTGAAAAAAATCCTAGAGGAAACACTGGACCGTTTAGATTTTATGATGATATAAAGAAAAAGATCTGCAATTCTTTTTGTGTGAAGCTTTAACCAACAAACTGGTATTTTAACTTACCACAAAGTTAGGTAAGTTAGATTGAATTAAAGAATAATGATAAGTTAAATTTCAACTAAAAAGCACCGCTCTTGTTGTCACATGTTTGCCCTTTCAACTGTTTGTGTTTGATAGAACTTTCTATCAAATGAGTATCTTTGCCTCCCATAAGGCCCCTGTAGAGCCCCAGAGGCAAGATAAGGTGTACATCCTGTCTTGACAGTAATTTGAGTTTAAGCCCAAGATTCATACCATATATCAGTCTGTCACACTCCCATCCTTCCTGTCACTCGCTACTGCACTCTAATCTAATGTAGCAGCGATGCCATAAAATTAATCTTTAAAAAGATTTCTGATGTGGCAATCCTGACAGATTTGGAGAAGAGCCTGTGGAGAGAGAACTGTCACCATGTTGCAAACACACACACACACACACACACACATACACACATACTTTCTTGCATGTTCGCATCTACTCTCACACAGTCTTAGACAGTTAACTGTCAGTAGTCCACTGTGTCATATAAAAGATGCAGCCACCCTCTGGGCGTCAGATGACACACAGATACAGACACATAGATGCACACATGCGTCGCGCTCAGCTGTCAGTCATTTACTGAGGAGGTGGGGTGCTGTGTGGGAGGGATATCCCGCATGCATTTTTGCATATTGTATGTGTGAAAATATGTAAATATGTCTGGCAGTGTGTGAGTTGGAGAACCTGTCATTCATTATATCAGTCACAAGAAAACATGGGGGACTCACGCTTGCATACAGTATGTGCGTGCACCAAATTTACACAGACAGACACTCAAAACGGTGCCGTTTCAAATCCCATGTCTGTCCAGGCATCAATTCTCGGTCCGCAAACGCACAATGGAGCCCTGACAGAGGGAAAAAGAAGTGACCGCAGGGGAAGTGGTAGAATGAGAGATGGAAATGAAAGAGAGAGAAGAGAAAGGGGGAGAAACTAAAGAATACTGAAAGATCGGGTGTAGGGAACTGAGGCATCAGGGGCGGACAGAGAGACGGAGAGGTTTCGACAGGCGAAAGTACGATAGGAGCTATAGAAGATGACGTGCAATGAGATGAGGCCACATGTGAATCAGTGTTGCCTTCGAGAGAGGAAAGAGAGAAGAGAAAAAGAAGAAGTAGAAAAAGAGAGTTAGAGCAACAAAACCTCTGAGGAAGATAGGATCACCTATGTAAGAGGGAAAAAATCAACTATGTCCATTTTGTATACATTTCATATCAACATCAATAGTTGTCAGTTCAGGGCGAGCTTTTAACTGCAGGATAAATTGTGGAAGAAATGTGACAGTAAATCAAACTGCAAACCACCAAATTCATCCCCAAAGAAAGTAAAAAAAAAAAAAAAAAACAGATCGCCTGGGCCAGTTTGAATGCTAATAGTCACTTAATTTTACTTCCCTCAGTATTCATTCACCACCGATTGAGATGATGAATGAGAGGATCCCGCACTTTTAATCATAGACGTTCTAGTTAAAACCTCCACCCCGTTTCTCTGAGTTAATGCATCAACTCTGACTGTGTTTGATCAATGGATGCATTTGTTGAAATCATGGCATGAAATTGCCTTTTTTTTCCATCAGCATGTCTCTAGTGGGACATTCTTACCAACCAATTTTATCATTTGAGCCCTGAGCTATTATTACTGGTGATTCGTTTTGATTATTCATTGTTACTCTATAGTTTCGTGTGCAACGACAAGAGTTAGTTTTGACTTGTTCAAATGGAACAAGCTGATTGAACAGACACCGGCTTTATGCTGCAGTAGATAATGGATTTGATTGACATGACTGCCAAAGTCAAACTTGCTCCAGGGTCTGGATGCTGGCTGGCATTAATTTCAAGCCTTGACTGTAATGGATTTAGCTTGGCTATGATATCAGTAATGTTTGTTTTTATTGTACATGTTAAAGGAAAATACGAAACTGCCAATAAAACCTGTTTAATATGTACTGAATTTCTAATGAGTTTCCTCCCTTTGATTGAAACATTAAAGGATAGTTCTGGTTTATTATAACTTGGGTCTTATTTTGCGGTTTTTGCTGCCATTGGCATTGGTCATGATAAGTTTGTGCTCACTAAAATAAGTACTGAAATCTGGGAAGATGGCAGCCTCACTACATCTCAGTCAAGTGGCGCAACATTCACAAGTAAATTCGGTGTAAAATGATGGATGTTACAATAGATTACTGTTCACATTATTTATTTATTTTATTACCTTATTGGACTTCCTTATCGGAATCATTGTTGATATAAGCATTGATTATTGCAGCTTTAACAATTTCATTTCAATTCAGTTTTATTTGTGTAGCGCCAAATGATAACTTGGCAACATGACTTGGTGACAGTTGAGATGAGAAACTCCCCTAAGCATCAAAGTCCATGTACACCAGCCCTGATTTTTAGAGTTCTGATTTATTGCATAAGGTGTGGCTGCAGGGTTTACAAAAAGCCAATTAACCCATTGAAAGCTTGAATTAACATCCCCCCTCTTCTCTGTGCAAATGTGGATCCCATCTGGGGTACAGAGGGGAGCATTGTAATTGGCTCCCCTATCAGAAAGATCAAACGGGTTAAATTGGTTATGTTGAGGCATTTGCTTAGAATTGGTAATGGGTTTGGTGTAGTTAAGGTCAGGGTTAGGATCTGGACTTCATCTCTATGCACCACCCACCACACCCCACAGCACATACACACACACACACACACACGCACACACACACACACACAAACACAAACACACACACGCAAACAATTCCCTAACACCCCCGACCAATCTGATAGGAGAAAAGTGCTTTAGGCATTATGGGTTAAGGCCTCATCTAACACCCATGGGAAATCACAGCAAAACAATGTAGGGAGATGCACCGTGACTGATGATATTGGTGTGAAATAACACAGACAGAGTGACATAGAGAGAGAAAGCAGAGAGAGAGAAAATAATAGAAAAGGAGATGAAGCCACAGATAGAGATGGAGGTTTAGTTAAATAGAGTGAAAAATTGCCTTTAGAGAGAATAGAGCTAATATTGTCCCCTCCCCGATTTTCTGCCCTTTAGTTTGATGATCAGATCTTTGTGGCTGCCTACTGGACAGGCTGATTGGCTGTTGTTGTCTGTCAGAATATCCGTCTCAATGTTTTATGTATTTTCTGTCTGTTTGACTAAATGATTGATGGAACTTGAATGTTTAATGTTTGTAAAAATGGTGTTAGATTCTGCAAGTGTTAATGTGTTATAGGATGTGGCCATGGCATGTGTTTGTCCAGGCAGCAGATGCTGAAGCACTCATGGGGAAAAACCAGCACTCCTTCCCTTATGCCATCCATCCATCCATCCATCTATCAATCCATCCATCTATCCATTCATCCATTTCAGTCTTTCAAAATCGACAAATTTTTTTATCAACGTCACATCTGCATAATCAGCTTTAGATGCCACGTTGCTCTGTTATTTAACAAGTTATTTAAGGTTTAGAGCTTAATTTTGGTTGTTTGTTGTTTTTTTTTCCCAGACTGACTGTGTTTTTATTTTAACTCTTAAAATAGTCTCAAATTTAGCACCAGGTAACATTAAAATGGCATCATTCCTCCCTTGACCAGACCATCAGAGGAAAGGCCGTTATCAGTGGTCTTTTCCCACTCCACCCCTACACTTCATGAGAGTGGAAGACAAAGGAAAATAGAGAGGTGGGAAATTGAGGGGAAATCGAGAGAGAGATGAGAGAGAGGAGAGAGAGAGAAGGGCGGAGGCAGAATGAGAGGGAGGGATGTAGAGAAAGGCAGAGGAAAAACAGATGTGGTTCATTGAAGCGGCACTAGCCCACAGTCAGAGACAAAGACCTGAGAGCGTGAGTGCATGATCCTCAACTAGCACACTGGAAATTATAGACTGTGTGTGTTATTGTGTGTATGTGCGTGTGTGTGTGTGTATATGTGTGTGTGAGAGGCAGAGAGGGAGATAACAAGAGAGGTGAGAGACACGACAAGAGGGGAGGAAATATGTGAGGACTTGAGACTAACAGTCAAAAATGGTGCTTTGTAATAAACTCACACCTATGTACACACACATACACACAGAAATACTAATACAAGTCTAGCCGATATTTTTTTATTAAGCCAAACAGGACTTTCATCCCAAGACAGATTAATATCTCAATGATGATTAATATGTATCAAAATGATTTTGAAGTTATGGTTTCGTCATCCTTGTGGATTAGATGCTGCGATGCTAGATGAATTCCACCATTTAAAATCAATACATCAATGGACACAACTGAAATTTAATTGTTTTGTATTCCACTGGTGAGTATGGAGTAATTTGAGTTTTGCCTCCAGATCCTCTGTGCAGGATGTTTGGATCATTTGTTATTATAAAGGCATTAGCTCCAAAACACTTGTGCTATACTTTCTTCAGAAAATAAGATTAATTTCTAATGTGTTTTTTTGATAACACATATTCTCCATCTGTGTATAGCGAGGCTTGTTGTGGTGGCTCACTGCTGCTGGATGAATAGAAAGGAGATGAAAGTTATTTTTTATTACCAGTCTAGTTTCGAGCTATTTTACAGACCCTGTAACCTCAATAAACTCATGCACAGGCGCAGGATCTTCAGACACAGTGCAATAGAAAAGGAAAACAGAAAGGTCTACCTTGCTTTTCTAGGTCTCTTTGTTGTTAGGTGTGGTAGTTTTTATATTGATGTTGAAAAGTGTAACCACAAAGACAATATGACATTGACATTCACATTGTCATTGCTTCAGTGCAGGTACAATGGAGCTTAGAGGAGACAATTATCTTAGATTAGCATACAGACTGGGAAACGGCTTGGCTTTCTCCAAAGGTAAAAAAAACAAACATCCACCTACCAATACTACTAAAGCTAACTAATTATTATCAAGCACATAACTCCCCCAAAACCCACATTGTGTAGTTTTTACACTTTGGCCAAGTTAACAGAGAAGATATAATGTCTTACTCTGAGTTTTAGCGGTGCTAGCAGGAGGATTTCGTTAGCTTTGGACAGAGCCAAGCTAACTTTTAATGCTAAGTTTGCTAACAGTCTCCTGGCTCTAGCTTCAAATTAACCGTACAGATACCAGAGTGGAAGCTTCTCATCTAGCCAAACTCTTATTTTCTTTTATGTCAAACTATTTCCTTAAAGCAGGCATATTGAATCTTGCTAGCAAGATTACCAACTGTTACACAGTTTTTAGAGGAGATGAGATTCACTTTTTCAACTTTCTATTGCTTTTTCTCTCCCAGCCTAAACTTTTTGTCTGTAATATTGCATATATTTTGTTGTTAAAAATCTTTCTGCTGTTCCCAAACAAGCCTTGTATACATTCATTAGTGCTGCTTGTTTTTTTTCTTCTCAAGTTGAGTTAAGTTAAGTTGCAGCTTCTTTTGTTCCCATAATCTACAAGTGGTTAGCAAAACTAACTTAGCCAAACTAACAGCTCGGTTGAGTTCAGGCACATTCTTCTTCATGTTATGTCCCTTTTGTGGCATTCACAAAGCAAGAGAGTATTAGTAGCAGAATTAGTAGCGTTGCATCCTGCTTGGTCTTGGATGACATTTTGCCAGATTCAGCTTTTCACTGATAATTACTTGTGTGTGTGTGTGTGTGTGTGTGTGTGTGTGTGTGTGTGTGTCTGTGTCTGTGTGTCTGTGTGTGTGTGTGTGTGTGTGTGTTTGAGAGGCTCATTAGTAAAGTACTGATACAGACTGTACTGAAATAATTATCATGCCAACCCAACCCCATTTCTCTCTCTCTCCCTCTCTCCCAACAGTAAGACAGAAAGGCTGAGAACAGTGAAAGACAAAGAAACAAAAGCAATAAAGAAGAGCGGTGAAGGAAAGAGAGAGGAAGAAAGGGAGAAAGATTTGGAGTAAGGCTGCGACAGGCAGAGACAGACGGAGGGAGAGTGATGGCAGAGAGGGAGCAAGAGAGAAATTTAGAGAGATTTTACTCATTAAAAAGAGGAGCACAACAAGGGGAGATGGCATTAATCAGAGCTCTGCGCTAATGAGGCATTTACTCATTACACTGAAATAGAGAGGGGCCAAGGAAGAAAAAGAGGGGAGAAAAGGGGGGGGGCAGAGAGAGGTAAGAGAGACCTCAATATAAATTAATAGAGAGGAGAACAGGAAAAAATGAAGTAACAGTACGGAGACAGGTGACAGAGTCAGTGTGGATGTGGGGGGAGGAAAAGTGGGCCAGATAAAGATAAAGTGGGATATACAGTGTAGAAACTCCGGTGTTGATGGAAGAGCAGAGTCTCTATTTAAAGATTTGTGTTCTTCACAAAAATAAGTTACTTTAAATACTGACAATTTGCTTCCTGTTGGAAATGAGTGAGCTTCCCTACCTTTACGGGGCTATTCGCCTATCCATTCTAGTAAGCTGTTGTTAAATCTGGTAGTCCCCTTGAAAATGTACTTTCTTTAATGTTCATTGTTTGACTGCCATTTCAGTAAGATAACCACAAGGATACATGGCTTTCTAAGAATGAAAACTAATACGATTTTGAGAGACAAAATCAAAGTTTATACATTTGTTAATATCTTTATAAAAAAAATGTATCGCCACAGAGGAAATTAGCAAATGATGTGAAAGTTATTTTTGCTTTCAGCCTGCTTTTAAAGAGCTTTTCATTTGACTAATGGCGCAGGCAGCACAAGAGCCAACACGTGTGTGTTTGCATTTGTGGACGTGTGTGTGTCTGTGTGTGTCAGAGCGGTTTGCATGGCTGTCTGATGAATGATCTATGTCACTCCTTGCTAAGTGGAGTCGTTAATATGTGCATTATTTAAACCAAGACGACCATCGTAACTGATTTATCGTGCATCTTTTAGGCTCTTAGAATGAAAAGGATTGAAGAGGTACCTAAGCAGACAGTTTGCAATGTAACTGCAGGGGCCATTGCTACAGTGTGTGGTCTTTCTGTGCTGCTGTGAAGTAGAACTGAAACAGTGGGGGACAGAAAATGTTTATTTATTTACTGGTTGTCAGCTGAGCTATTCTTTAGCTGTAATATTAATTTATCTCTGGCTGCGATGGGGCTGTTCATGCTGTGGTGGACAGAGCAATTAAAGAGGAGATAGAGTCTGTATTAATGTAGAGCTGAGTATGAATCTCCTGATCACCAGAGTTAGTACAATTCATTTTGAACATGAATTTCTGAACTAAATTTCATATCAATTCATCCAATGGTTAGTGGAGAATAGTTGCAGTCTGGGCTGGAAATGTCAGAACTAAAGAGAAAGTCAGTGGATTAACAAAGAGTAAGATTCATGCTCTGGGAACAAGGACTTACTTTACAGAATTTCATGCCAATCCATGTAGTATTTGATGAGATATTTCAATCTCAGCCTCCAAAGTGCTATGCTAACTGACTTGCTAGCATGGTTATGAACCGATCAACTTTAATGTCTCTCACTGTTTTGAGATCGTCCTGCTCAAGGAGAAATAAATCAAGAGAACAAATCATAACTGTGCTGCCTAAAACAACCTAAAATAACAGTAACATTTTAGTGACTGACCTTTCCATGACACCAAAATACATACCCCTCTTTCTCTCAAGCTGGAGGCATCATACAAGAGCATGCAGAAACACCAAATTAAAACCAAGCTTCTTTCAATCTCTACTTTTTTTTCCTCTCTCTTCCTTTCTCTCTCAAGCCTCCTCCCATCGTTCTTCTCTCTCCCTCATTTATTGTCCTTATCATTACCCTGCATGTGTACGATTCTGATCTAATCTGAGTGAATCAAAATTATACATCTGAGATCTATTTTTAGCTCTAGCCAAACCCTCTCCCCTCTTTCTTTCGGTCTATCTATCTATCAGACTTAGATATGATAAACAGTTTGGTTTTAATTAAAACTTGGTTAGAACCTGCCCTGACATTCAGCCTGCCTCGGCCTTGTTCCCGATCTGTCCTCTGTCAGAGGATGTAATTCAACTCACTTTCTGTCTGTCTATCTCTCTCTCTCTGCCTTGCCAGGACTCTGACCTTGTGCTGACTTTCAACCTGTCCATGCATCGCTCCTGGTGGATGGAGAATGGCCCAGGGTGCAGGGTGACACCCATCACCCCTCCCCCTTCCTGGGCACCCGAGGACCACCGATATATATCTATATCTGGCTGTCTGATGGATTTTCAGTTCATAGAGGTGGCTCACTCCTCGCTGCAGATACTCCTGGCAGTAAGTACTTGATCTAAATAAGTACTGTCTAGTATGCACTGTAATTTCAAACTCAAGTACCTGAATGTAGTAGACATGCTGTTCTAGGTTTATGGCTTTAAATGTCCTTCTAACTAATAGTAGCACCTGTTGCTCACAGTGGGGGTAGACATTTGTTTGTGAAAAAAATGTTTAACATTTTCCAAAATACTTTTTGCTTTCTTTCTGATAAGAGTCAATTTTAACCTGTGTAGCTAGAGTCAGCACTTATTTAGCCTAGCTAGCATAAAGAATAGAGGCAGGGGGAAACAGCTACAGTAGCCTGGCTCTGTCTAATGATGGTTGGTGAGCACAGCATTAGCATGAGCAAATTAGTACTGAGAGCAACAGACTGGTTTTTAAGTGGGTCCACTCTGAGCATTTTGTGGCCTACCGGACCACTATTATGAAAAAATGGGGGCTGATTAGCTAGCTAGCTGCAGCTGATAAAATCTGTGACAAAAAAACTTGTAACCCCTTAAAAAATAAACAAACTGTTGTTTTTACATTTCTTGTTTGAGTTAAACAAACAAGATGCTAGTTAGCTTGTACTTGTTTTGTAGCTTGTACTTATACAGGCATGTTATCTTAAACTTTTGGACAGAGTCAGATAGAGTTGGACTTCCCCTTGCTTCAAGTATTTATGCTTCGTTAGGCTAAACATATAGGGACTCCAGCACTGTAAATAAAAGAACAAGCATTCTTTGTTTTATGGGCCAGTTAGCGGTAGTGAAACAAGCTGCAACATGACATAAAAATATTATAAACTGGGCGAATGGGTTAGCAAACCGTACATCTACAAGAGGCCAGGTGACATTAGCTTTCATTTGTAATCAACGCTCTTTCTACAAAACAAATCTCCAAAGTCCAACATTCATACTACTTATAGTTGTTTTTGTTTTTTTTTCTACCAACTACTGAGAAAAATATCATGCTCTTCAGCTACCAAACAAACACTATGTTCAAAAGCTAGTTAGCAGTCTAGTGCATAAATATGTAAGTTACTGTGAATGTTTTTGTGTGTAGAGAAGTAATACACAGTAATGACATAGTCCTTTGAAATGAATTATTATTCAACTGATGTTTTATACAGTTACACTCACTAGTACATTAGATTTAATGGATTCTAAAGTGTATTACGACCATGCCAACTCCTTTGTCTGTTGCAATTGGTCAGCGAATGGTGGGCAACTTTGTGGTATCTGTTTTACAGTTAAATAAAGCATTGAGGCTCCATTAAGTTAATAACTTCATGCCCTCATTAACACAGAATGGGCTGGATAGCCGCTTTAGAGACTCTCCCTCTCTGTCTCAATATTTTTGTGTCTCTTTCTCTTGCTTTTTCTGTCTTATTTCATTGTTGCAAAAACGATTTTGTTCTTTTTGTTTTCCTCTGCTTGTTTCTTACCCTCGCCCTCTGTATTTCTTCCTCTACTGCACTGTCAAACTGCGATAATTAGCAGGATCAAAAGAGACAGCAGAGAGAGAAATAAAGAGCGGGAATGAGGGAGGCCTGTCACTTTTCATCCGAGTCTTCTCTGTACTGCTGCTCTGTTTTTTTCTGGGTGTACACATACATATGAATACAGACGCACATGCAATAAACAAACCAACACTTGAATGTGACTGCATGCATCATTACACCATTACAGACAGAGAGACAGAGATTGGGAGTTTCAGTCTGCCTGCCTCTTTTATTTTTCATTCTGCATCTTCCTCCCTCACTTAGCATGACTGTCTCTCTCACCCGCTCTCCACATGCACTCTCTGTGTCTCTCTGTCAATCGATAGGGGTACTTATAGTGTGGCTGAGTGCCAAGCCACCACACAGCTGTACCACTGTCTAGCTGTAATTGGTGTGTGGAAAACTGTCATGCTTCATGAGCACACACTCAACAGTGTAACTGGTCCGCTGGCTGATGGGCTGGCTGGTTTACTGTAATTGGTGGAAACACTGTCAAGGTGCTTAATAACATACGTTCAACCAGTCGACTGGGTGACTAAGTGAGGGGTTAGGGTATGGTTGGGTTGGGTTGGGCTGTAAAGTGACTGGCTGTGTGCATAATTTACTGGTTAGCTGGCTGGCTTACAGATTTCCTGCAGGGGAAAACTAGGAGTTGTGACTGTTTGGGCAGATGTTTTCCGGAAATCAAGGCACTTTTGAGTGAACAAGATACAAAGAAAAAAAACAGCCAGAACAGCCATTGAGGCATATGCAGTCTTGTTTGGCAGAGAATGTTTTTGTTTGGCCGGGTGGTCAATTGGGTATGTGATGGACTGGTCTAACTGGCTCACTGACTGTGAGCTGGATTTTGTTTACGGCTTACAGAGTTACAAACTATTTTGTAGAAGTTCTGATCTGAACACACACCAAGTCTTGCCAAGTTTTTTTATTTTTTATTTCCGCGTCAGATAAGAGCATTTATATGAAAATAAAATGACCTTTCACACCTGACACCTAACTGATTAACTGACTTGTAATATCTAGTTTGCAGTCACTGGTTTGACTGGTTTGACTGTTTTTGAAAAATCAGTCTCACCCTTTACAATCTGGTGCACAGTATGAATATCTGAGCTGAAACTGAGCATAGGTATTCTCCAGGCACACTCAGAGAGTCCTCAATGAAATGTATCGCCATCACTGCCAAACTGTAGCAACATGTGTGAGTTCTGTGATTACAGGTTTTTTGCTAATACCACAGATAGTGATAATTAAATGATACGTCATGAAAAAAAACATCTAAAATGAGGCTTCCTGTTGGCTCAGTGGTCTAGAGTTCATGCCAGCAAGTAATTTAAGTGATTAACATAACCTCAGCCAGAGTGGAGGAACTAATCAGCAAAATCACTGTTGTTTTTGGTAGGATGGAAATCCTCCATACACTCAGCCTTCCACTGCAAACAGTCAAATAACCTTGACTATGACGCGTAATGGTTTCACATGAAGAAAATTGTCATTAGCTTTGCCTGCTTGTTTGCATGCTACACCTTTTTATCAACATTGAGCAAAGCTGACTGAGAGAATGTGTACTAATTACCATCACTTTAAACCAAATACCCAACACTATCAAAACCCATAGTCAAATAGATTGTGCTCTAAATTGGCTCATGTCCTTGACATATTTCTGGTGTAAAATCGAAAATGTTGAGATAGTTCTGCAAAAATAGCCTGTAACCAGCTGCCAGTATAAACTTTATTAGGTCTCTGTTATTAGGTCGCTTAAAATGAAAAAAAAGAATAAGATGAAATGTTGACTTGTAACGATTTCTATCACATACAATGCAGCACATGAAATAGAAATGAAATGTTAAGATACATTTTTAAAAAAGAATTTAAAACAAAGACATCTGTGAACGATCAGCTGTAATTTTCATACAGAGGAATCCAGGGAGAAGCTGTAGACATCCCAAGCTCTCCTCGTTCATCATTGGGAAAGCAGGAAATTGAGTCATTAGCATATGAAGTGTTGTTTTTATTTTCATTTTTATTGACTGGATTGAATGTGACATTGTTGTCGTTGACACCAGACAATGATGTCATGTCAGGGTCAAATTGTATTCATGGAAGCAGCACTGGGACCAGATTGGTTTTCATAGCCGTTGTTATTCAAAGATCAGAGAAAAGAAGGGAAAGAGAAAGAACAATGGCATGAGAATTGAATGTCAGTCAACCAAGGCAACCGCTGTGCTCTGCAGCGCTAATCCCATATTTGCTGAATAAGTAAAACCTTTCCTCTTTTGTCTTTGTTTTTTCAAATGAAGACAGGTAACACTGAAATTCTTAAATCAATTAAACAAAAGTGTGCAACAAGGGATGGTAGATGGCAGCTGCAAAATTGTTGCACATAAGAGCTGTGACATGAGATGAAAACAAGCTTCCTTCTTGGGTGAGCAAGGTTGATGGTGCAGTTTACTTCATTTGTGCTTCATTGATTGTTGCTGTAATAGTTGTGGAGTTTTATACCAGCATCAAATGGCACAAACAAATTTAGGTGAAAGTGATTAGACAAAATTGTTGATTGTGATATTACAGTGATTTTTTTCAATGCAGCTCTGATTCACTGACAAAATATTTTCATCAAAAATGATTTACAGAGAGCACTGGGGGAAGAAACTGGTGCAAAACATTAGTTTGACTATAAACAGTCATCAACAGCACATAAACAGATTTAATCCAATGGATGTGACACCTTCATCACAGCACAATTTATCTGCAGGACGATGATGCAGCAGTAATGGATTCTTTCATTTGAGATGAATACGTTTTCATCACAGGGCAATTCATTCAATACAAAGCAAGATTATCAGACAGATAGACAACAACTCTACAAGTCTTCATCAGCAAAGAAGGTTGTGGGGCTAAAGAAGTAGACAATGGGACAGAATTCATCATGGATCTAAATAACGTCATCATTTGCTGAGATGTTAGTCGTATATCAACCTGTGAGCTGATTCAGGTTTACAAGTTTTACAGACCTTGAGGGAGCTGATTCAGTGGCATCAGCACTTCCCACTTTGATTGTTTTGGCAAAATGCAACCTCATCTTCCTCCTTGGTGGAGGACAGTCTGCGTCAGTGGGTGACTGACCTATAGCCGCCTTCCCCTGGCATCTGTCCTTGCTCTTCTAAAAGGTCTCCTCCCATGATGCTTTCCCTGGATATGTGGTCTCAGACTATGCAGAACACATATTGCAGGTTTTCCTTTCCTTATTGAACACCAGCTGTTTGACATTCAACTAATTTCTCCCTGAGCTCCTTTCAAAACTTCCAGGTGTTCTCAGAATCTCTGCTATGGGAGCTTTTAGGACTTGATTATTGTAGGAGAGAATGATGATTCAGTTATCTTTTTCTACTTTTATTTCCACGTGGGTAATACAGCCCTACACTTTTATGGGACTCTTGGCCATTTTGGGCACAGTGTTATCTGTAAGGTTTTTAGAGAGCTTTTATCTATAGGATGACAGAAGAATCTACTAATAAATCTGCTAATGTATAAGAATCCTGGCATTATAAGCTAAATCCTTACTTAAAAACATTTTGAAAATCCTTTTTTGTTATTAAATGTAATAGAAAAACATTAGGATTAAGTTATTTACAGTAACCTCTTGAACTTTTCAAATTTTCAAGTTTTTTACATTGTGAATTTTTAGCCCTCCTAGCAATGTCTGTTGGTCAGTCGCTCCACCACTTTGGTCTTTGGTTTATAACAAAATACCTGCAAAACTAATGACATTCCCATCAGTCTCTGATGTACTTTGTGTTAATGTGCTAATAAGCAAAGATGGTTAACATTACATCTGCTAAACATTAGCATATTAATGTTGTAACTGTAAGCATGTTGGCATGCTGACATTAGCATTTAGCTCTAATCACCTCTGTGCCTATAAGTACTGTCTCATATGTATATATGTGTATATTGTTATGGCCCGGCTCTGAGACCATAGCAAATGAGAGAAGGCATGCGTGGATGTTTGTAAAACAAAGGAATTTTATTAAACAGAAATTGGTGGTGGTGGTGGGGGGGTTTAACAAAGATAACAAAAATGGTAAATTCAACAAATGAGGTTGGCAGATTGAGCAAGTGGCGGACTAACAAAAGAAATCCTAAATTAACTAAACAGAAAATTAAAACTCCAACAGAAGATGATGTGGTGCAAAGAGGGAGCCTCCTTAGTGCCAGGATGGAGAGGTTTATATAATCTAGGTGGAGGACAGTGGCCAGCTGCCTCCACGTCCCTGATGGCTTCTAGCTCCACCCAACCAGGAACCTGCATAAACACACACACACACACACACACACACACACACACACACACACACACACACACACACACGCACACACACACACACACACACACACACCCCACCTCAGCCACTGGTACCTAGAAGCTATGAGAGACAGACCTCAAAGATGATGAGAACACAATCACTGGCATGTAATGTATGATGAAGTGCATCAGCCACAGCCACCACATTATCTTTCCACTCAGTGTGTCGTATGTCTAGGGAGTATGCCTGGAGAAACAAAGACCAGTACCATCAGGGAGATAGTTCTTTATGACCCAGAGTCATAAGAGGCAGGAGACACCCTGGACAGCAGCAGTCTATTACATGGCTGACAAATAAACACAGAGAGCACAGTTGCCAATTCAAATGACTTCTGAGGTCATAGCTGGCTGGCAGGTTCAAACCCAGGACAGTGTTGCTTTGATGTGACAGTGCTAACCACTGCAGCACCCTCATTTCATTCTCTAAAATGCCCTAATTAGTGTTTGTCACAGACAAACCTGATAAAAAGGCAAAATGGGAGCTAGGATCACACTTCCCAAGAAGCTGTAGATAAACTTCAGGGCAAAACGTTGAAACCATGCGGCTCTGTGCCTCGGCATAAAATGGCCATAAATGGGGAAACTTGAGGGTGTATCTGCAGTGCAAGAAGCCCGCTTCGCAGTCATCATCATTGCAAACACTTGTTCAGAACATTCTGTTCAAGCTCTGAAGGGGAAAGATTTTACAGTCAACTATTGTGGAGAGGCAAGAACATGTACATTTGACAGTTTATTATCCAAACCATTACTCTCCCTTCCCCTTAAGATAATTTCACTTGGTTTTGCTGACTTACTCTTGCATACTTATCTACATTTGCGGCTGTGTTTACCATGGCAACAAGCCCCTGCTGAACAGTATGGTTGAGAAATGGAATAAAGACTGCCTTGCTGCCTCCTGGAATAGTGTGTGACACCGTGCACACAAAACCCCATAGAAGTGTTTTCTGCTCTGAATGAGGTACATGCCTCTGTGAGGTGAAGTGGCAAAGTTGTACAAGTTATTGCTTGTTAGGCCTATCAGGTCAGGGATCCTGCCTGAGTCCATGCTGAAGTGACGCTGTTTTTATTTTCACTCGTCACACCGAACATCCTTCAGTTTTACACAGACAAAATGAAAAAAGGGGCCGACGTCCTCTGCCTGAAGAACCTGGGAGCAGCTCACTTTAATTCTGTCCATCTAAATGCAGACAGAAGCTGCAACACGGGGGAGAAATATTTAGTACAACAAATCCGTTTTTTTTTTTTTTTTCCCACACTCACACTGTCAGTCACCATTATTACCACTCTGTAGTTGTTAACTGTTCATTAACTCCTCAAAAATGGTGAAACTAGAAATGAAAATTTGCAGTTCAGTCACTTTAAATAGTTAAAATATTGAATGATATTGAAGTCTGTTGAGATACACCTGAAGCTCAAGTGTAATCTCTGACAGCAGATCAGCTATTCAGTTAAATTTCCCATCTTACTTTTTCCCCAAAAATAAACCTCTGTAAAACCCCATGCTTGTTTTCTGATTTCACTTGGCAGCAATATAATAATCTGGATGCTGCGACCTTCAATGTATGAGTCACTGTGAGTAAAATAGAAAAGAAATAAATAAAGTTACCTTGAAGGAGAATGTCAGTGTCATATGAACACAGCACTGTGGGCTAAGAGAGGTGGATGGATGTTTGGAAGTATTTTGATCTACATCTTTAGTCATAACAACAACTGAACCGGGAAATTCTGTTATGTACGTTAGATATAAAATATGTTTTTGCTAACTTTTTATCCCTGCAAAACTCAAAATGCTAAATACATAACTTTTCAATGTTCATGAACAAGATAGTCCAAATATAACTCCATACACGAACCCAGTTAGGACCCAGAACTCCAACAAAAAAATACGATAAGAAGCAAACACGTCATAGCTAATATTGGTGCACCGTGGTTATCGGTAGAAGATATAATCAGGGTTATTGTAAACAGGATATTATGTTTACATGCAGCAACACCAAAACAGAGTACTTGACTATCCAGAATATTAACAGGATATTGATGTGCAGAGAAACGCACTCTGTCACAGCTGATCAAATGTTCTCCATTGCAGCGTGGGCACGGCTCTCTGCACTCTGTTCAGTGGTGCTAACAAAACTGCACCCAAAAGTCATTTTCAGAGGCAATGAGCCTGCAGACAACAGAACGGGTTCTGGATCAGCGTTTACGCCATGTGACAGAAAAGTCCCCGCACTCTTGAAAGTCTTTTAAACAACATTTTGACTTTGTAACATTTAAAGTCTCCTTTGAAATGGATACTAATATTAATCATCGTAGCTGGAGTGGCAGTAGACAGGGGAGGCAGTCAGTGGCACGGGCGAGGTCGTGTTAATCTTTCAAAATAAAGGAATTCTGCTTAACTCCTGTCAGTGGCAGTGACAACTGAGATTTTGCAGCCAGTAAAGTCTTTGAGCAGTGGTAATTTTTCAAGGCATTCCTGCTACATAAAGCCTCCTATGTTATCCAAATTGATTTTCCCATCACTGTTGATCCCCATGCTGATACTGGCAGCATTGTCTACTTCCAGTATTTGGCTCAGCTTAAAGTAAATTCATCCCCAACTGAGCAAAACACTGTATTTGTATGACTCATTTACTTGTCAGAGCCAGGAGAGGGGAGAGACTGGGAGAAATACAGAAAAGGTGGAGGAAGGAAGTAGGGATGTAGGGGGAAAGAGACAAAGAAGAGAAGCAGGAAGCAGGAAGGAAACGGTGAGTGAGGGGAGAGTGTATGAGAAAAGGATGAAGGAGAGAGGAGCTCTGGGAGCTGAACATTATTTAGACTAAATGAGGTCAAGACCTTGAGATATACACAGAATTTCAAATGCAGTTGCTCACATTCGCAGCTTGCTGTGTGTTTATGTGCTTTTGTATGGCTGTGTGTCTGTGTGTGTGTGTGTGTGTGTGTGTGTGTGTGTGTGTGTGTGTGTGTGTGTCTGTCTGTGTGTCTGTGTGTGTGTGCGGGCGCGCGCGCCCATGTAGTCAATAGAATACCAACCAGGTCAATGTCCTTTTTCCTACGCTGATTTGAACAATAAGGCTGCCTTATTCAGCATAATATGTTGGTTTAATAACTCATAAAAACACATATTGTAGCTATACCTCCACCCCCATCTGCCTGTATCTTCCCACATTTCTTTTCTCTCTCTGTCTCTCTTTCCTCTTGTATCATTGCAGGGTAATAAGGTCACGAAAATGCTGACCCTAAGTTGACCACACCCTCTCACATCTTTGCGCCAATGAATTACCTCCTATCGGTTGCCTTGGAAACAGACAGCCAGTGAGGTAGCAGATCAGAGAGCCAAGGTGTTCCGCTAATGTGGACTGCTGTATTCCTGTCTAAACACTGCACACACACATTTAATACTATCTTTTTTTGGTATCAATCACAGCACACAAAAGAACAGCACTGTAACCCCCCTTTGGATAGTTCAGTCTGCAGCCGTTATTGTTTTTCAGGTTTATGAATGGCCTCAAACAGATGAGGTAGAACAATGTGAGGTACACTTCTGTATTTCGCTACAAGCTCCAAACAACAATACCCTGTCAGAGTGGGTGGTGGTGTGAGGTTTTCATTTTGACGATGGCGACAAATGTAAAACTATCTGCCCTGACATTTCAACACCAAAGAAATGGAAGGAGATGAAAATTCAATTTCAGTCTCAGTTATGTGAGAATACCCACAGGTTGTGACAATTCTGTCTTTTGTGTTTGTATTATATATATTAAAACAATATAAGTGCGACTCTGTAAGCATAACCTTGTGGTTGTCATTGAAGACACCAGACATTCAGTGTGTGTATGGGATTGTTTTAATATCCTGGTGGGGATTTAAACCTTAATACACACTAACCCAAGGGGACTTGTGTCACTGTGGTAACAAAAATTGCAGTCCCCATGGGTAGAGACTGCATTTTGAGGGTTAAGACTCTTTTTTTGGGTTAGATTAGGGTCACTTTATTTTGATGGTCAAGGTTAGGATAAGGGTCGAGGGAATGCATTATGTCAATGAGTTGTCCGCACAGGTATAGTGAAACTGTGTGTGTGTGTGTGTGTGTGTGTGTGTGGCCAGTGATTCAAGTGCTCTATTTTGGAGCCAAATACCACAGTGCTGCTCTGCTCCACTTACACCAACACCTGATGTCTCTCTCTGTCTGTTTTCTAAGCTATCTATCTATCTGTCTATCTGTCTGTGTTGTCTGTCTGTCTACACTTCATTTATGCTTCATTTATTCTTTATCTATGCTCTCTTTGTCTCTAGTTGGTGGGGTTTATCTACGCCTGCTACGTGGTCAAGCTCATCTCTGAAGAAGAGGATAGCTGTAAGTACACAGTCATACACAATGACTTTCATTCAGGAATGTACACTTACATTTAGCAAATTATCCAAAAATAATAATAATAATAATGAAGGTGTTTATATTTACCCTGTGGTAAAAGTTTCTCACATCAAATGAGTGTTTGCTAAGCTGTTGCTGTGCCTGTCAAGCTTTCTGTTCCCGCCAGGCACATAATGTTTACCATCTCAGTTATTTTTTAAACAATGGGTCCTTGATTTCAGACAGGTAGAAAAAAGCCAGTGTCTCATTTCTAGCCAAAGACCGTTGATTTGTTGGCTGAAATAACAACTGTCGCTGGAAGATTTTATCAGCTGTAGCTAGCTAGCTGATTAAGCTAACATTAGCTCCATGTGTTGACTGACTTTTTCATGTTTCCATCTGACTTGTTTTATAAAAAGAATCTTGTAAAGGAGTCTTATATGTGTTTGATGGCTACCCAATGATATTATGCTAAAAGACTGAAGCTAAAGTTACATGTCCCAGGCAAAAGGTTAGCATCCTCACCTGAAACATTAAAAGACGATGAAATAAAAAAACAAGAATGTTTCTGTATAGTACTGTAGAATTAGTTAGTCCTAGTATTTTAAGTATGAGGAAAATGTAAGCTCAGAGTCTTATTTCATTTTAATGTAACCCTGTTTGGCTTGGTTAATAATTTGTTCCATGGTGATCATTAGTTAGCACAGCATGCTAACAGTTGCAGATTGTGTTAAAAAAACATGAGTTGAGAAAGCAACAGGTTTGAATGACGTCATCTTGGACTGCTTTTACTGATGCTTGGACAGAAATTTGTGTGAAACTTGTAGTTTCTAAGTGTCACAGCTGGGCTCATTTATTTACAGTAACACATGAAGGGAGACAGACGACAATGAGAGAGTGGAGGATTAAGAGAGCTAGGTAGATTCATGCTAGATCAAAGTCTTTCATTCATACGCCCCCACCCCACAAACTTAGCCACCAAAACCAAGAAACAGTCATTACGAAAAACAAAGAGTAGAGACTCAAAGAGCGAGGAAAGATAATCGCTCATCCATTCACACATTATTTATCTTTATTCAGTCTTTTATCAGTTCATCAATACAACCATGTTGATTGGGAAATGTGCAATTTGTACAGTAAAAGGCAACATTGACTATCATTTAGTAAGCATTTTGACAGTCTAAATGAATTGCATTTGAAGTGTAATACCGGTAAGAGTGAGGAAAATGAGGGAAATCAGTATGTTAATTCTTTGATTGTTGCATTTTAAATGCTGTGTGTCTCTGTGAGCATTAACTTGAATGAGCCCATTTACCTGAGCCCATCAATTTAGTTATTCCATTAAAGTAGACGCAGCTGTTCTGCAGGAGGATCAATACCCAGGCATGTCTTATTCAACACTGGATTGAGGATGCTGTTTGCTAACACATAAATATTGATAGGTAATAAATGCAGGCTGCATCAGTGGAAATAGTTAAAATCACTGAGTGTAGACAAGTTGTCCTGCTTTCCTTCCTGCCTTAAGCAGACTGAGGATTGAGATTGACGGAGGAATGTTTTTTCTGAAAAACAGCAGCTGTTATGAAACTAGGAGAGCACTGGATACAAGAGCTGCTACTGTTTTTACACTCCTTTTGTGATAAACAACGTCTGGGTTCAATGAGGTCACAGTTAAATATTGAATCATCTGATTGTTAAAATCAAAGTTCAGTTCAGAGTCCCATTTTTATGGAGTATAATTAAATTTCAGAGGTTATTTTGAGATTAATTTTCAACAGCGCATTTTAATGAGCTTTGTGATGACAGGAAATTTAAAAATGCCACTTGTTTTGAGTCTAAATAATTGATGTCTTACAGTTATTATTTGGCTTTTTGCTTTACTTTTGTGCTTTGGTTATGTCACTTTTTTTTTCCTTCATTTTTTCACTAATTTGATGTCAGCAGAGCTCAGTTGGAAAATGTAATGACACGATGTGCAGTATTTCCGTGCACCAGTCAGTGTAGCAACATTTGAATCAGAACATAGTTGCAGTTTTGGGGCAGTTTTGTTTGCATATTTTGCCAGCACTGTCAAACTGCTAATAAATAGTAACTGAGAACCTGATTTTTTCTTACGTAGTCCTGAATATTTAATGTCTTAGAGAAAAACCTAAAATGTAAAAACAAGTTTTCAGGCATATTTCAGCTCTATACAAAATCAGCTGACCATCTGTTCATCCATTTTCTAAAGCGCTTATACTTTTGAAAGTAGAGTGGAGCTGGAGCCTATCTGCAGAGTACACCCTGGACAGGTCGCCAGTCTATCATGGGGCTAACACATACTGACCAACACATTCACACTCACATTAACATGTATAGGCAAGAGATCCCACCTACCTAAACTGTGTGTCTTTGGACTGTGGGAGGAAACAAGAACACACCGAGGGAACCCACACAGACACGGGGAAGACATTCACACTCCACACAGAGGAACAATAATAAGCTACATGAGTCATTTTCACACTGCTTCTCATGGGACAAATGTTATCGGCAGGAATCGGGACTCAAATTGAGGTTTCAGGCCACTAATAAGGCTTAATGAATATGTACACTATGGCAGCATCATGCCACTTGCTACATTTTCACATAAGAAAAAGATAATTTTTCTCCATAATAATTCTAGGATCCATTGTAATAATCATGTTGCCAAGCCTTAAGTCCTGAATGTGGCTGTGGAAAGCGCTGCGCAATAATGCAGTCTGGGAGACTAAACTATAATCAGGGAGCTTAGTAGGGAAAAGCGCCTTGGGTGAAGACGCTAATACTCACAGAGGACCAATGAAGATTTTGAGTTGCTGAGAAAGCTAATTACTCTGATAATTATTCTGTGCATGTGTGAGTATGTGTGTGTGTGTGTGTGTGTGTGTGTGTGGTTGTGTCTGTGTGGGGAGATTAATCATTATAGTCAGTCTTATCTGTCTCACAGCTACTCAAATGTGTCAGGCAGATTCTTATCAAACACACTTGTAAACAGGAATAACACACACACACACACACACACACACAGACACACACACCTTAAGATTACTGAAGCAGTCTTTGTATGATCAGTCTTTGTGTAAGATGTGTTTTGGCTCTTCAGTCAGTAGCAAACATTAACAACTGAAAAATAACCGCAATAATTTGACTGTAGAAATTCAGGAAATCTCAGTTTGTTACTGCTGTTTAATGTTTGACCAGTAAAATCTTTACAGATCCGTTTGCAGTTCCTGGCTTCACGATAGGCTTGTTCATGGTTTCACGTGCTCATTTGACAGTCCTGAGCCTTTTGAATAACATATCTGAATTTTTAAATTGGGCCACTACAGCTTGATAGGCAGCACAGTGACAAGGTTAGGGGCTCCATTTCCTCTTGTGTTCAAAGGGTCGTGCATGGCAGAAAGTCTGCTGAGACTATTTGACTGCAGCATGAATCAGCAGGAAAACCTCACCGTTCACACCAGGCCATTCCTCCACAAAAGGATCCACACAAAGAAGGAGTGCATCAAGCACAGGCAATGGCTCTGCATTGTCTGTCAGAACAACAATAATGAGCTGAATGATCATAAAGTATCACCATATTGCAGCAGTCCTGGGAAACTGCTGATAGACAAAGAAGATCATCTGTTGTCCCGTTGCGTGGTATAATCAAAATTTCACATGCATACATTAGGAGGATTAAGGGAGGGAAGTGTGAAAAAGATGTGGTGACTTATAATGACAATCCACCAGATTGAAAGAACAAGGAAGGTAGGCTATGTGAGGACAGATACCCTCACAGACTTGAACAGCTCTTAAAAACTCCAATGCTGCAATATAACAAGACAAATGGTTTCGGAAACAGCTAGCCTGGCTCAGTCCAAGGTTAAAAATCCTTATACTAACATCTCTAAATCTGACTTATTAATGTGTTATCTCTTGCTTGTTAAATCTGTACAAAAACCAAAATGTGAAAATGACAAGTTGTACAGTGGAGTGGTACGATGTGGGGGAGGGGGTAGAAGAGACGAGGACATAACTCTGACCGCTATACTTTGTTTCCATGAAGGTCGCACTAACATCAGACACGGCTAAGCTGATAAGATTTCAGGTGATTTGCCAAACTCGTCAATTTGTGATATGCCCGTTTCCTTTGGCATATCTGCCACTCGACTTTTTGGGGTCGTCTTTACAAATTTGGAAGTTATCCCAGACGCTTGACCTTTCCAACATCCTGCCGGCGTTGTTGCAACTTGTCAGAATGTCACGTGGTCATGTGTCACTGTCCCAGGATTGGGACGCTGGTAACGTTAGCTCAGAGCTATAACGCACAAAGCTATCATTAGGATTAAATGTCCTTGTCTGAGAATAACTAAAAATAATAATTAATGTTGATGCATAAGGAATAATTGGATGACTATTTCTTCCCTCGTGGGCTATTTTGGATTTTTGTTGTAATGCATATAAAAAAAAAACACAGCATTCATACTGATTTAGATGTCGATTGCCATGGCAACAGTCGAAGCTTCAAAGCTTCGAGGCATCCAGGTCAGCCCTAGTAGTCGGTGCATTTGTTGGAAATCAAACCCGGCTGACTGTGTTGGTTCGAACATGATATTTGGACTTAATGTATATCCCTCCTTATTGCAGACTTGAGGTGAACTTATAGCTACTTTCATCTCTGCAGTGACAGCCAGATTCCACATTGTACTTAATGTTAGGAAATCTCTCTGAATGAATAAAAAAGTATGCTGCTGATCAAGGCAAGGAAGACCCTTTTATGAGCTCTACAACATCAAAGTAAAAAAAATATCGTGGCTTCCTCTTCAAAAGTCCAGGCTCTCTGCCTCAGTCTGAGGAAAGCAACCACCTGCTGGCAGCTCCTCAGCCTGGGAATCTGCGGAGCTATCCTTGATAATTTAGGCGTTAAGAGTATTCTCAAGTCATAAATATATCGCTGCATAAGTCTTAGTCTTCTAGCTAAAAATAGATTTAGATTTGAATCGCAGGATTTTCATACAGTTGAGACCGAATTTTCACTCAAAGCGGTTTTATGCCTACAACTCCGATTGGCACTAAGAGCAGTGATGGTGGTGGTGTTTCTTGTACAAAATGTACTGTTGAGGAATCTGTAGGTGTAGGACGCTTAATACAATGAATCATCTGTGGTGGGAAGGTTCCCAGTTGGGCATACACTCTCTCTAATTTATGTTTTTTTGTGCAGTTGACTTTATAGGAGGGTTCGACTCGTACGGTTACCAGGGCCCCCAGAAGACCTCCCACCTTCAACTACAGCCCATGTACATGTGAGTATAGTTATACTCCATTTATCTATGTCTGTCTATAAGTACATACACACAACATTATGTAATCACAAATATAGGATGGAATACCATTTATTGGGCTTAATGTTCACAAAAAAAGTTTGTATTCCTGGCTTCCTTTAATCTTTGTAAAAGCGAGGAAATAGGTTTTAGATTTGCAAGTGGGAGGCTGACAGGTCTCGCCCTCTTAAATTCAACCTTGCCGTAGACAGCAAACTGTGTTTAGGGAGTAATTTTCATCTGTGTTTGATATCTTGAGGTCTGCATGGGATGATATGAGCACATTCTCGCTGCATCAGCATAAGGTCTTAGCATTTATCATCACAAGGTCTCATCAGTTGTCACTGTTGTAGCACTTTTATCACTCCCCTCACACGCTGCAGCCAAAGGAGGGGTATGTGATGAAAACTGTTGTATCCTTGATGTCATTCATGCTGAAGTTGGTTTTCATAATTGCTTGCCAACCATTTTACCTACGGTGAATGGAAAAGGTATCCCCTCGAGTATTATTGTAGTGTTGTGAAATGGATTTTTGTTGTTTTGGAAGCTTTTATTTTGTGTCTCTATGGTGATTTCCTGAGACTGAGTATTATTTTCCTGAGACTGTGGATTCCAGCTTCAACAAGATCTTAAGCTATTCTTAGGTCGAAGAGCCAATGGAATAACACAACAACCCTCAGACAGCCCTGCATCAATCTCATGGTCTCACTTTGTTCTGTAGAAAGCACCAAGCAATACAACAAAAGCTACACCACTTTAACAAACAACAAGGCAGAATAATGGTGCTTCCACTGATGTGCAGCCGACAGGTTATCAATAATTGTTTTTATTAGAGAGAAGAGCTGGAGCGAATTAGAGAGAGATGCAGACGAACGGAGAGGGAGAGATGGACAAAGAGAAATTGAGATCAAGATGGGCGAGAGAGTAGTGGAGACAGAGAGAGAGAGAGAGAGAGATGGGAAGATGAGAAACACAGTGATGGATGAAACATAGGACTAAACAAAGAAGAAAGGCAATAAAGGGCCATTCTGTAGTTTTATATGTCCCCTGTGGAAGCCATAACACAGATCATAAATCATCGACCCCCAAGATAATGGCTACAAACACAAACACAAACACACACACACACACACACACACACACACACACACACAAAAGCTGGACTACGACTACACGTATCTGCTACACACACAGAGGCAAGCACTCAAGAACACACAAACACGTTGTGCTGGCCTCACAAACATCTAAGCACACACATCAAATGTGCTGATGGACAGCTTGTGCTTCAACACACATTAATGTACACACAGATGTATATGTGCGCACACACGTACACAAACATCATCAATATGCTATCATTGTTCCCCAGCTGTTGTCCCTTCACTTTGGTGGTTTTTATTGGCTCTGGCCAGCGGGACCAATAAAACAGCATCAGCTGTACCATCCAAAAGGAAACCCGCCCCCCACCTCCTTCCACACACACACACACACACACACACACGCACACACACAAGTAGCTTCACAACAATGACCATCTCCAGACTTTTGACTCCTTTATCTTTTATAAAAAATGAGTTAATTCTGTACATTCAAATGAGAGAAAGGGAGTTAACCATAATTTCAAAAGCATTATAACACATACAAATAAAATACAACTACTACAACAAACACCGGATTGTCATAATACATTTCCTATAATTTATGTTTTATTTCTGAAGCTTTTGTTACAACCCTATGGCTGATTGGATTGTTAGAGAGTTCATTTAGTTCAACGATCAAAAGCTTTATATCATAAATATAGGAAATTTTCCACAGGAACCCAGGACACTGAGAAAACATTGCAGATTGGTATCAGTTCTATAGCAGGAGGTTTCATCTAAGAATTGTATTTAATAAAGGTGTATTAAAGCTGTGTTAACGATAATAATTCCCCTTAAACAAGATTATGCTACTGTATATACTATATATACTATACTACTACTTAAGCATTTAGCTAAAATACTTAACCACTGTAACGGTAGTGTAAGTGGAGAAGAGTCATGAAGTCAGCAAACTCACCCAAAAATGCCCATTATGAGGCATTAATTACTTATACTTTGCTAATTTTACCTAACATTAGCCACCACAATTTACTGGTCATACCAGACCATCACGTATGAATATACCTTTGATTTGTAAGAGGGAGAATGTGCTTTTTCCTCTCTAAAAAGGTACATGGTCTCACTTTACTGTGTCAACACTTTTTTGATTTTGAGTGTGTTTGCAACCGAGCAAATAGTTAGCATCTTTTCCTATTTTTCCTGATATTTTTTATATCTTTTTATTCTCATGCATGTTTAATATTTTGGGGGGAAAGTACCAGAGAGACAGTATACCCATGAGAGTGTTAATCTGTCTCTTGAGTGTTATTATCTTTCATAAAATACACCAGACAAGTGCTTCTGATGTTCTCATCAAGCAACATTATGTTTTTTAGTGAATTATTTTATCAAGGACAATACTAAGCAAATGCACCGCTTTGCATTTCATCATTAACCTCTAAACCTTCTGCCCCATATTTTTCAAGTAGCTTTAAAGTTACATGAAACATATTCTTCACAGTCTACTGAATGACAGCGTCAAATATACTGTACGTTCATTAAACTGGATGCTCAACATGCCTTTAAATAATGACTTGCCAATCTTTAAATCTATACTGGAGCAATGAAAGGGATTCTGTCAGTATTTTGTATAACCCTCTCCTCTCTCCTCTCTTCTCCTCTCCAGGTCAAAGTAAACCCAGGATATACTCCAGGAGTGCTGCCTTACCAACCACCACTGCTTAACATCCTGCTTTTACTACTCCAACTGTCTTTTTTATTAACAACAACTGAAACACAGACAGGTAGACGGGATACAGAAGACACTAAGATATTCTGCGACTTGACCTACAATTACCCTTAGTACTTTGTCAGAAGGCTTCCCTGATCTGCATGTCTGTTGTTTTTAAATGCAGTTAGGTGTGTTCCTGATGAAACACTGACCTCGTGTGGTTGAACATGGTAACTGCAGGACATATGCTTTTGTCTGACTTTGAGGGACACAATCTGGCGCCAGTGGCTCGCCTCCTCCTGTGTTGTTTGCTATCTACATTGTGAAGGAAAGCAAAGGGATGCAAAGACTCATTGGTGATGTGTTTCTTCCAGTGAGAACTCATGGATTCCTGCCGTCAGAGAAATGTTAACATGGAGCCTTGTTCCTTCACGCTACTGCAGAAATCATTTGCTTTCTCAAGTGTTGTGGTATCTAACAGCTCCCAATTGCAGATATGCCTGACCAAAGAGTTAAAAAAAAAACCCCAGAGATGCATCCGTGTGTACACAATGGAGCCTGTTTCACCGTCTCTGGAACTCTTTTGCTCATTGTGCCTGACAGATTAGACACCGGACTTTAACCAAACTGACCAAGCATCTCCGAACAAGACTACCGATCAAGGAATGTCAGACTTCATTTTTCTAAGATTTCTTTATGGTGCATTTGGGTAAGAGCGAGTGCAAAGATGGAGGCTTGATATAAGTATAGACTGGACTCAAGCGCGACTACATGCTACACATTTTACCCTGTTGTTTCATCAAAAACTCTGAATGTTAAATAACAGTGTGACGCGTAGATTTACATATTGTCATCACATATGTACATTTGTACAGGAAGCAGACAGTCACATACACACATACAGGCATTAAGAAATGCATATGTGAATACACACATGCATGCACACACATACTTATAACAGACCTACCACTTAACTTTTTTACTACTAATGTGAATCTTAACAATGTTTACAACAGGAATTCTGTCTGTCAGACAGAAAGACTGAACATTTGACTGACAGGGGCAACAGGTAGATAGACAGGCAGACATGGAGGCAGACAGGAGACTCAAGAGAGACACTTTTTAGCTGCAGCATCCCAAACACCATGGGATGTTTTCTTCCATATTAATACAGACAGGACAGTTGTTCCAGATGTATTTCTTTGGTCCCTTGCTGTCTAAATATTTTGTCTTCCATCCAAGACAGACAGGTAAAGGGAGATAGAGACAGATAGAACATGACAGAGAAAACAACCACAGAAGAGCGATTGAGGTCGGGCAACAGTATCCCATCACCCTCAGTCCTCTTGGCAACCCCACACCCATCTCTCTCAGCAGGCAAGTTTTACCCTTTTTTTTAAAAAAAAAAAAAGAAAATTATATTTAGGAAAAAATGCTGGAAGCCAGATAAAGTGCCCAATCAGCCTTATCGTCTGCAGCATCCAGCTCTTTTTAATAACAGAAATAGTTCAAAAGCAGTCAAACTCTTCCACAGGCAATGCTTACACAGAGGAAAAAGACACACCCTTTACAGAAATGACAATCACAGTCAAAGTGGCCTGAATCTTGTCACGGATTGGCATTTTTGTATCATAAAAAAAGTGACGGAAAGCTGAAAAGTGGCGTCATCATCATGTGGGAGCAGAGAAGCCTCTAAGTTAGACAATTATTTGATGAGTTTTTTTATTATTGTTCTTGTATTGCAACTCAAACCGCTAGTGGATAACAAAGCTTGGTGAAAGAAAGAAAAAGAAAACAACAGACGCTGACACCGTAAGCATCCATCTTCGCCTGCAGACCTATGAGGAGAAAATGATACCAGAGGAATGCCAGAGACTTAGCAGCTGCCCCCTCTCACCTCACTACTCAAATTTTAATGTTGAAAGTGCCAACCGAATCACTGCATGGACATCTGTAAAGCCTGGTTTCTGAACACCACAGACTGGGACCAAAAATAATGGGTCTCAGGTTCACTTTTCTCTGGTTCCCATATAAGAAAAATAGCAAGGATATCACAAATATTAAAAAAACAAACAAAAAAAAAAAAAACAACCACATTGGCATTCCAGACGACCAGCAGGTTTTCTGTTTTTATTTTTTATTTATTTTTTATTTTTATTTTTTTTATGTTCAGAAAACCAACTGATTCCTTCTGGAAATGTGGCTAAACGTGTTGCATTTGTGTTGCAATCAGTGGACCAAAAGTTTGAGGCCTTCTCCGTATATCAAAAAAAAATTTTTTGGGGGAAAAAGAGTGGCTTCTCTTGACATGAGGATGGACTCACAGACCGTTTCGCTCTACAAACTGATCTCAAAGTCCACCGTCCGCCCCCTCACTCCCCCTCGGCCAGTTATCTTCAGCAGTTTATCTGTTTTTTTAACAAAACTCTGTGGGTTATGTTCAGAATCACTGCCCCACGTGGCTCCACTGTCACTCTGGAGGACAGAAACAACATTTTATGTGTTTGCATGAGGTGTTTCCAAACTATTGCGTATTTAATCTCATGCTGCGTGTGACTAACTAGCTACTTAAAATGGGAACTGTTTGGTTTGTTGAATGCTCCTCAACTCTCTTCAAAGAGTCCTAAATGTGAACTTTGTGATTTTTCTATAAATAACACAGTCTGAAATGTCTGCCAAGTAAAGGAGAAAAATAGCTACTACAATGTAAAACGATGAAATGTAACTTTGAACTTCTAGACGTTTTTTAATCACATGTGGCCGTGTTTACTGTTTTTTCTAGTTGACTACTAATGTATGATGTTGTGTACAAGTGGGACTACTATGTTTTATTTCTTCTAATTGTACAGTGTATGTGAAATGAGAGAGTAAGAGGAGAAAGGGGGGAAAGAGAATTAGTTGCACTATAGTCTATAATTCTTTCATTAAACCTTCTGTAAAGACTGGAAATTCACTTTCACTTCAGCACATAATTAACTTTACATTATTAATTTATATTAATTGCCAAACAACACTACGCATTGCTTTGTGATAAACAAATTCACTGCAGATAAAGTGTCTTTTTGGTAAATTCTAATCAGGAACTGTAAAAAAGGTCACATATCCATTATTTTGAAGCTTCATTTGAAAAGATAGTTGGTTATGTCATTAGCAAATGTTATCATTTGAACTGAAAGTGAATTCATTTGTTAATTTATTTGTCTTAAGGACTCAGATAAATTGATTATTAGCTGGCAATGTGGAATCAATATCAACCGAAATACCAGATTTAACAAACTGAAGCAAATATACACAGAAACAGAAAGAATTCCAGATATCTAATGTGACCCAAATATGTGTGTGTGTGTGTGTGTGTGTGCGTGTGTGTGTGTGCACGTGTGTGTGTGTGCGTGCGTGTGTGAGTGTGTCTGAGAGAGACTTTGTACCGCGATATGTTGTTTTCTGTGTCATGGTGAACTGAACAGCTCTTAACCCACAACCTGCAAAGCCACAACCTGCTCCGAACTTAACAGAAATTTCAAGTAGAAGAAGAACTCATCAAAGATTGTTAATTAACAGCAATAACAACAGTAATAATATATTGTAAAGTAATAATAACATTAATAATAGACACAATCTAGATAATCCATTATTTATCTTCAGAGTTGCTTGATCTCATTTAGACTTTGGAACAGTCAATAGAGCTTTTGTCTGTAGATCTAAAAATGCACTTCCATACAAAGAGAATTAAAAATGTAAAGAAGAAGCTGGAGCCAAGCCATTGAGCCAAACATTGTAAAGTTACATGGTCTCTCCTGATATTTAACTACTCCATTCTTTACAGTTGTGGAGCATACAGTTACAGTTATTAATATGGTATTGAGTAAATGTCAGAATAAAAAGGAAAGACAAAGTCTGCATTTGGCAAGTTTTTCACAGAATCTGAAAAGAAAATTTGCATTTGATAAGCTGAATTCAGCATTGTCAGCTTTATAGAAATAGTGTTTTAGTGTTTTTACAGTTTAAAGTCTCCAAAGAATTCCAAATCTTAAGGAATTCTCTATAGTCTAAAATATTTATGACTAAATAAGCAACGATCAAAGTTAAAGTTGAAATAACATCTTTAGTTATCATTTATTTAGAGTTTAACAAGGAAAAAAATTCTTCTAATATTGCTAAACTGTGATGAGTGCTCAGACGTATGTGACATCACCTGTTGCCAACTGACCTCATTCACTTCAAACTAGTGAGAACAGCACGGACAGATGTTCAGAGAAGATTATCAAGCAAGAAAAGTGTAGGATCCATGACAGAACCCTGAGGTACTCCGCCACCTAGCTCAGCTACTTTATGTAGCGGGCCACTGTGTATTGTAGACAGTAAAAAAATGTAAATATATTTGTCTAATTCTCTGAGACTCCCTTTGCTTTCATTTAATCTGAAATTAATTTAAGCGAGCTCAGAGAGTGCAATAACACATAATCGTATTACATTAACAAACACCACACTGTCAATACTTCAATGCAGGAATATGCCACTAACTGCAGGTGGAAAAATACTCTAATCTTTCTCTGTGGCTCTGGGTTGATTTGTTAATGTTCACCAATGACTAAAACCATCTATGTTGGTTTAACTCCTCTTTTTCTGATGGTTTTCCCACAGGAGACTGACTGTACATAAACTAGACAGTTGGGAATAAAGTAGACAGTGAAGAAAGTCTATAATGTGTCCTCTGTTCTCTGACACGTTTCAGACATTTTTTTGTACACAAATTATTTCTATCTGCTACATTATGCATGCAAATGACAAAGTATTCACAGCCTAGGTTATTGAAATAAAGCCTCTCAAACAGGTTCCTAAAAGACAACTTAGGGAAAAACACAAACCCTGATCACTATTTTAAGTTCATACATCCTTATCAGTCATAGAGTACATCAGTATCTCCTCTACTTACTCAAACACAAACCCATTGCCAGGAAGCACTACTATTCCTTTGCCAAGGAAGTATACCAGTGCAAATTCAATGTATAAATCCTTGAGAATAGTAGTGTTTAAGTAAAACATGAAATAAATACCCAATTAAGACTGAAAACCTCTTGAGTGTGGTAGAAAAACCCTCTTTACAGATGCATTCAGCTGAGTTTCTGGTAGAGTAACCGCTCAGGTTTAGAAGTAGTTTAAATATTTATTCGACTGCACACCGTCCCCACTTTTGGACCTGCATAGTGTGGAGCTGCACACTCCTGAAAACGTCTGATGGGTTCTCTGGCTTTATGTAATAAACTGAGACTGGCACTTGTAAAAGCTTTTTAACGTTGTTGGCATTCTCCCCTAAAACCAATTGGGCACAGCCAGGACAAGCAAACTAATTACCGTGTGGCTTGGGCCCTATGGCATTAATGAGAAATTGTAACAGAGCTAACAACCCATTTTACAAGCGCCCCAGTTAGGTTTATTTGAAAGTTGTGCCAACAACGCTGAACTAAAAAGGTGCCTGTCCAAATTACATTCATTCTTCAGTGTTCAAGTGTCACTTTCCCCATCGAGTTCTGGTTACAGGGGGACTTTGTGGAGATGAGAATTGTGTGTGTGATGTAATGAACGGTAATAGGTCTACAACCGTTCAAATACTATGTAGCCTTAAACTAACCAGCTGGGACTATCACCACTGGTAATAATAATAATAGTGGGAATAATAAAAGCAAAATGTGTCTTGCTCAAGGTCAATGGCTGGGCGGATGTGCATATGTGAGCTTGATGGTTTTCCCCTCTCAGTTATACCCTCATATACAGTATACTGTGTATTTCATTGATGTGAAGCAGCAAATACTGTATCACCTAAATGCAGAAGTTGAGTTATGTACCTGCAGTTCCAGTCCTACCTGCACCACCTATTGGCAGAAAAGCAGCAGTAGTTTGAAATTTCATATCTAGATGTGCACAATCTACAGGCAAGGAAAATCATAGTTTATGCACTCTTTATACTTAAAAAAAAACAAGTAAACAAGTTTTCTCTGCAGTTTCTTTTTTTTTCTAGAGTTGGGTACATGCTTCAAATTATAGATTTTATTTGAGCATGAAGTTTCATTCTTGATCTTGGAAAGAGTAAATGCAATACTAAGTCAAGGTCCACTTAGCAGCATTACTTAGAACTTACAACTGCATCTCAAGGTCTTCATCAGTGGACGCGTCGTTCAGCTGTCAAAGATATGACTTGGCATGTAAATGAGCCATCACCATGACAACTGAGCAGTCAATGTCATCCACTGATATATATACTACTGTACGTTGCTGCCTTGAATGTATCTCCTCCATGATAACAGATGATTTGAATTATTAATAACACACATATTGTATGTCTTTTATGTATGAGACAGCTGTCTTCACCACAGACAGTGACAATCATCAATTTGCCACCAATATAGCTGGGTTAACCTACAGGCACCCTGGGACGGAAAGGGACTGCTGGCTCTCAGTCCCTTTGCCATATTCCCAGTGCAGTGTGAACAGTTTTTTCTGTTGTTCCCAGATTTACTGTGTGACAGTTTAACTCATTAATGTAGGAATATGCAACACATGTACAAAACTGGCACAATTTGTCTCGAAACTTTTGGCACATGGACTTTTATCAAGACAGGGCCTCAATATTAGGTAAAGAAGCAGGATCCACTTTAAGGCCCTTATCATTTTAGCTGATATTGCCAAACAAAGTTTCAGTTACATTTTGGGGCCCTGGGGTTCTGAAGACCCAGGTCGGCTGCCTGCTGTGCCCGGTTCCAGTCTAATCCAGCACTGGCCATACTACTACTGTGTATTGGATCTGCCAGGGCTGCAGTCCACCACTAGGCTTCCCCTCGGCCTATCGTTGCTCTTCAGCATGCTGACGACGAGACCCGGAAGCATCGAGCTGCCTGCTTTGTTTTGTTTTGGTTGGAGTTGTGTAAGAGAGCGACAGGCGGAGGTCCGTCCGGGAGAGAGCCGCTCATCAGATGGGGAGAGCCAAACCGGGGATGGAAGATGACGGACCGATAGCTGACGCCTGTAAAATGCCGAGTTTTATCAGCAGTTTCGAGGAGGGGAGGGTGAAATTGTCCCGCAACCTCCCGACAGAAACTTCCCTCACGGACGGTAAAGTTGAGCGGCAGGTCAGAGATTTAAACCGACGTGTCACCAGATCAAACTCTCGGTTATCACTCGACGGAGGAGAGAGGGAGTCGGAGGAGAGGAGCAGCGAGGAGGAGAAGGATGCGGAGGGCAATAACAACAACAACTGCAACGGCGGAGGAGAGAGGAGGAGGGCGAGCGCTGTCGAGATTTTGAGGAGGAATTTCGGGGTGTCAAAGTCTCCCTCTCTCCGTTTGAACACAAGCGGTCGGATGCAGTGCGGCGCCGAGCTTGAAAACCATCTAGGAAACGTTAACAACGACGTTACGAACGGTCATGGAAGTGAGTGTGGCGACTGTAAAAAGTCGGACCGAGAAACGGGCGAAGCTGCGACGAAAAACGAGCCAACCTCGAGCGAGTTAACGACTTCGGATGCACATGTAGTTCAGTGCCATCATATATGTGCCAGTGACAACAACACAGTAAGTTTAGATGAGTCTTTTAGTGTCAAAGAACACGTCTACTGCACTGTTTACTGCATCGCCAACGACAGTCATCAAAAAGACGCTGATATCACAAACCGCTACGATGAGACGGTCACGTCTGACGCACCAGAAATGGACTTGGAGACAGGACAGGAAGGAGGTTCGAGTCCCGAACCGGCATTGTATACTCTGGAAGACCTGGTGGATCCGTTCGGGGATATCTCCCATCAGCTGTACAGGGCGCAGGCCGGTGCAGAGAGTGCGATACAGAGTTGCCGGGTGTGCCTGGAAGACAAAACCATCGCACCTCTGCCCTGCTGCAGGAAGGCCGTGTGTGACGAGTGTCTGAAGCTCTACGTCAGCTCTCAGGTTGGTGGGGGGCTGGGGGAGGCAGGGATCGCAGGGTCACTCAGCAGCTGGTTTAAGTGTACTTCAGCATCAATAACACACACAAACTATCTTCTCCGTCACTTTTAATGTTATGGCAGCTTACCTGCCCCACTGCAGGGGCATTGTTAAAAATTCTGGGAACTGTGGAAAAATACTCTGATTCATCCTCAACGACCTGACCCCACATGTTTCAAATATTTCATAAAAATATCTGGATTAGGGCTCTAAAGGGGCTCTCCATTGTTAATTAGGATAAAGTTTTATGTAATTATTACGAAAGTGTCAAAGCTCAACATCTGCAGGTCTCCTTATCTTGTGATAACTATTTTTCTGTGAATCTGGGTCACTGACACATTCTGCACTAAAACTGGGACTTGGGAAGGATTTCTTTTCACAATAGCAGACTTTGTGCATTGTTGGGCTTATTCAGCAGAACTTCCTCGTCTAACGCTCACCTATTTTAGTAAGATTCCACCCTCAGATACAGTATTTGTATTCTGATGTGCATCGTGCAATGTAATGGTTGAAGTCCTAATGAGGACACAGCATGTCTCACTGAGGCACTTAGGAGGGTTTTTGTACAAAGTACTTCTCCCTGTATGACATTTGAATATTTATGCAAAAATAAAGAGTCTAGTCAGAGATCTTATTCATTGATCCTGATGGTGATTTACACTGATTCATCAAGAACATGAATAATTGATAGATGAAACATTTACTTCCATTAATCTACAGTGTAGCTGCCATGGAAATAGGGACTGCCTCCTACAAAAGCTAAAGTGTCTCATGATGGATTTTTTTTTTCTTTAAGTGCCTTGTTCGTGAGCTGGTGCCAGTCAGTAACCTTCAAAATATAACTCCAGCCTTGATAAAGCCTTTGTTGGCGTCTGTTATTGTAAAGTTTACACGTTGGGGATACATAACAATCTTAGGACATTGCTACTGGAGCGATAATCTGCTTAAATCTGATGAAACAGTTTTTATCAGTTCTATAGACTACTTTGTATCTGTAATTATCTTTCTTTGATAACAAGGCATGAATAATCATAAACACAGACACACGCTGACTCTTTGATAATCTCACTGAGAATGAGATAAGGGTCATGTAAACTATCCTGTGAGGGTGGATTTTCTTTCTGTTAATCTACTGCACTCTTAGTTAAGAACACATGCTTGGTGTTAACCCTCAATAGGTACAGTGAGCGTTAAGTCAGAGAGATCACAGTATATGAACTTAAAAAGGACCCTGGGAGGGGATTTTGTACCTTTCTTCAGGGCACGTGGGCAGTCAGGGTAGATGGATGCAGTAGGAGGCTGGTTTGCACTGGTTTGGTTCTAATCATGTGCCAGGGATTAAACCAGCAACTTACTTGTTATATATCAGCCTCTTTAGATTAAGGCAGTATTGTTGGACTTATTTTTAGATTTATAAACAGGGATATAGTAGCTGTGGATCTTGCCCGTTTGAAGTGACAAACTAGAATTCACTCTACCATAACATACCAGCCTTTTTTGTCAGACATTATGTACCAAATATATTGTTATGATTAGGATTATTAACTGGCATGTTTTTGATCAAATCATAATTTTACTGTAAAGATGACAACACCACAATGTGCACCAACCTCAGACATGCCAAACTATAATGTCACTGCATACTGACACTAAGTGGTACTAGCTTTGGCTCTGGCTGAGCTAACAGTCACCACAGCCTTGTGCACATTTTAAGCTCAATTGTTTTACTGTTTGCATCATGTGTATGTCTTTATGCTGAGTTATGTTTCACCCCATTACAGTGAAAATGCAGAACAAAGTAACCCACATTTTAAACACTCTACACTTAGTGACGTGTGTGTGTGTGTGTGTGTGTGTGTGTGTGTTGTGTGTGTGTGTGTGTGTGTGTGTGTGTGTGTGTGTACGTGTACGTGAGAGACAGAAAGTGGCAGCAGTCCAAACCTGCTCAACCAGTCTGGCAGGGGTTAGTGTTGTGGCAACAATCCTAACACATCAGCTCTCATGCCTGCAGAGGATACATTTTCATAATCATGTAATAGGTTTTTAGTCTGTGTGTGGGTGGATGGATGGATGGGTGTGTGTGTGCATGTGTGGGTGTGTGTGCACGTGCTTTAGGGGATATTAGGTGTAACACTGTCAGAGGCCTATGCTATTGTTCTTTCCTTTCTGTCTGCTGTCATTTCACACGCTCTCTCACAGAGTCACACACACATACACACACACACACACACACACACACACACACACACACTGACAAAATACCTTATCATGTGTCAGCACAACAGGTCTCACTGGCTTTGATGGACTGAAAGTGTGGAGAGAGAGAATAAGACAGAAAGAAAATATGAAATGAGGAAGAGAAAGAGAGAGGGAACTGGAGAGGAGGAGATGCCCTGGGAGGAAAAAAGATGCGAGAGAATGAGAAGAGGAAGTTCAGTGTTTCTCTAGTCTTACCTTTGATGCTTACTATATCACAGTTAGATGAGATCTGAACACACACTTGTATTGTTTTGGTGTTTTACTGAACTCAGAAAATGTGTCTTCTTCCCTAACAAAGTATTACTAACTTATGTGACACTATAAAACATACAGTGACTTGAGTACCCTAAATTAATGTTTTATTTTTAGATTATGAAATAGTGCACACTAAACTGAGAGCATCACTACTCCGCTGTGTGCAGGTATAAAGATGGCCCTGAAGGTGTAAATCATTGTCTCAAAATGTAGTTCAGTGTTTAGTTTGTGCAAACCTCTTAACATTGTTCAATTTAATCTATCTTTGAGAAGTGTGTTTTCCCCATCGTTTCTGTCAGTGTCTGTGATTTTAAATTTAGTGTGTGACTGAATGACCTGACCGTGTAATTAGTGTGTGGATAAGGTCCACTTGCTGTAACTGACTGCCAGGCACTTGGTTTGGATTAAAGTGTGTGTGTGTGTGTGTGTGTGTGTGTGTGTGTGTGTGTGTGTGTGTGTGTGTGTGTGTGTGTGTGTGTGTGTGTGTGTGTGTGTGTGTGTCTTGATACATATTAACTTCCACTCTCTCCACTGCCTCCTTCAGTCTTCCACTCAGCTACCTATCCCTTCCTCTATTCTGTGGTAAATTATTAACCATTTCCCATCAGTGATGTGTATATATTCCATATGTAGATTTGATAGTTGTAGTCCATCGCTTTAACAGAGAGACCCACCATAAAAACACACTATGCAGCAGTGTTGCTTGAAGCACACAGATTCCAAATGTGACATTTAGTTGATATTCAATCGTTAGTTCACATACAAATTGTTGTTGTGACTTTCCTGCTGGTCTTGCACAATACTATCAATCTCCTGTCTGTCATGTTTCCCAGGTGCGAGTGGCCAAACCTTACATCAGCTGTCCGATCACAGAGTGCAGTGGCAACCTGGAGGAGGGAGTGGTGATTTCCCATTTGGCCAATGAGGATGTGGCAAAATATCGTTACTTTTTGGAGCTGAATCAGCTGGATTCGAGCACCAAGCCCTGCCCCCAGTGCAGTCAGTTCACCTCTCTGAAGAAGCACAACCCCAACCACTCCGAGCACAAGTACAAGGTAAGATGACAGTTAGAATACACATGCCCCCAGCTGCTGCACGGAGAACATAAGAAAGATATTAAATATTTTACAGCAATATTCAGTGAAATACGTGAAATTAAATTCCACATATTGCTGATATATACCATCTACTAAAGTAATAAAAAGTAATCTGAGCATTGATCTACTGTCTCCTGTCCCTACTGTAGATCCAGTGTAGCAATTGCCAGTTTGTGTGGTGCTTTAAATGCCATGCGCCCTGGCACAATGGCCTCAAATGTCGCGACTACAGAAAAGGAGACAAGCTGCTACGAACATGGGCAAGTGTCATTGAACATGGACAAAGAAACGCCCAGAAATGTCCACAGTGCAAGGTAAGAACTGGGGATAGTAGAGAGGATACAAACTGTAAAGCATCTTAGTGTGTGTGAGGAATGCCGGCTGCGGCTGCAGTGTAAGGTGGGTGTGGGTAAATGGAAAGGGAGTTGACTGATGGAGCATGGAATCAATGTAGAAGAATAAATCAATGAAGGTAAAGAAGCATTAAAGCAGGGATGGATGATGGATGGGGAGCTATAGAGAACTAGAGGGACGCACAGATTTAAAGTGCATGTGTTACAGCAGATCAGAGACGCATAGACGGTGAACATATTGAAAAAAATAATGATGTCTCTGCTAGAGCAAAACCATATCTGGTGGACTCTCGCAGTCATCAAACCAGGCTGGTCTTATCTCTCAGTCTCATTACAACCAAGTTAGTCTACACAGTATCTAATTTGACTGTCAGAAGATGACTAAAGGAAGACGTAAATTAAGCTAATTACCGGTATATGGGAAATGTTTGCTCACAGCAGCAAATGCTCACCATCTGTGTTTGTCACACTGCTGCTCCATGTCTCTGAATTTCTGCTCTGCTCTGGGAGCAGGGTGACTGTGAAGCTAACAAATTGGTGTCATGCTGTGTTTAGCTGGAAAAGAAGCTGAGAGCAGCTGAACTTAATGCCTAGTTTATAGGAAGACTGCTCACTGCTACAGCAGCCAGAAGTGAAGATCCATTAACTGCACTGCTGCATGCACATTGCTGTGCCATTCAACGGATGCTGAACCACATTCTTATAGATTTTGGTGTGAAAATAAGAGAAACCTCTGCCAGTATTGCTTTTAAATGTGAGTAACATTGGGGAATTGTATGTCTTTCAGAATAAACTGAGCTGACTCGACTTGGTCATTATAAGGATGTATTCCAATTGGATGACAGGCTTTTGAGATAATGCACACAGCTCTTTGTCAGTGCAATGAATATAGAATGTGGTGGCTGAAAACTGTTAAATGTTTCTGTCTATCTTCCCTGTTTTTGCCTCTTCCTGTTTTTAGATCCATATTCAGCGTACAGAGGGATGTGACCATATGACTTGTACACAGTGTAACACAAACTTCTGCTACCGCTGTGGAGAACGCTATCGACACCTAAGGTTAGTGTCTTTTTTTTTTTCTGCAGCTGTCGTTTTTCCCGCAGCTCTGACTTCATCTTTCACCATCTTTGTTGGCAGGTTTTTTGGGGACCATACATCCAACCTCAGCGTGTTTGGCTGCAAGTATCGCTATCTGCCTGATAAACCTCATCTTAGACGGCTCATTAGAGGCTCTGTCTGTGGTATGTTGATGTGTATGAATATGTGGCGGGGGGAAAGAGAATCCTGAATCTGGACCAGATGAGCTTTTTAATTCCGATTGATTGAGGATTGTTTTTTCCCAGCATGATGTCCAAAAAATAGAGATTTACACTAATATAGCTTCTGTGTCTTCTGTTGTTTTATTGGAGTAGTTGAGGGTTTTAACAAAGCACCAGATTCAGTGTAGCTGATGCAGTTGATGCGGCAATAACCCAGTGTTGATGATAAACAGCTTTTCTTTCCAGTGTATGTACCTTCTCTCAAACTGCTTTATATACTGTAATTCTGTTCTCCATGACTCAAAATGAACCGGTGAGAACACTTTGCACTCAGCAGGGGATTATAATTGTGAATTAGAGTGAGAGTGAGTAATACTGATATAAATTGCAGTGGAGTAGTTTTTTTTCTCTCTTCATGTGTTAGATAACAACAGTCTGCTGCTTGTTACTACTAATGCTAGCAGCTCTGTGAGGTTAAGGTACAGCAGGGCTTTCAGCTGAATGCTAACAGCATTGTGCTAATACATTCACAATGACAATGTTAACAGGCTGATAGAATTTTTAACATGTTTAAGTTTAGCATGTTAGCATGCTGACATCTGCTAATTTGCAGAAAACACAAAGTACAGCTGAGGCTGGTGGGAATGAAGGTAGCTAGTCATTAATACCTTCATTCTGCACCAAAGTGGTGGACTGGCTACCCATAGAGCCACAACTCTGGAAAGGCTCTGCAAAATGCAACATGCTGTATCTTATCACTGTGACACGAGGGAATGCATTTATATCTGACTGAACTTGCAGATGCCACTGAGAAAAGCTTTCTAATGAAGTGTGAAAGCATCACATATCAGATTATGTTAGCCGTAATTATCCATTCACACTTATTCACTAGTAAGCCTCCAGGAAGTTGAACTCCTCTGATAGATCTGTTTGACTCTGCTCTCCATGACAGCTACAGCTCGTTATATCAGCAGGGAGCCTGTCGGACTGGGAGCTAATTTGTCCCTTAACAAGAACCGTTTACTCATTACAGCTCTCATCACTGTTCTCATGCCATGGCCTGTTAGCGCCATAGATTTTGCATTTAATATGAAACATTTAACTGTAGATGGAGCTGATCATTTTCACTGAAATCTGTTCTGCATTAAGTAACTTGCATAACTCCACACTGGCGTCTGAACACCTTAACATTTCTGCAGGGATGCATTGAAGTTTTATTTACAATGTAACAAAACAAACCATTAAATTTGAACAATGTAATTTCCATCCCATCTGAAAGAGCAGTTATTCATTATGGATGATTCTTGTTCTCCTCGCTCTCCGTTTCTCTCTGCAGCCACTAAGGTGCTGATAGCTCCAGTGGTCATTCTACTGGTCGTGGTGCTTGGAGCTCTTGCACTGGTGATAGGTAACATAATTACACACATGAACACACATGCACATTAATCAGGGTGAAGCTCCAGAGGAGAAACGTAAACAGATAACAGCTAAATGGTTTGGCTCTATTACGGATACTTTCTTCCACACAGCAAAACAGCTCCACTGCCAATGACATTATGGGCATCTCTGAGTTTCATGTGAAAGACAAGGAAACTGTTCCTGATTTTTTTTTAAAAATGCAAAGTTGTAGATACAGATTTTCACTCTCTGGATGACTGACTTTTACTTCCTGGAACTACATTTACTAGTATCATCATCCAACTGCAGACTCTCTGAGCTGCCTGTCAGACAGTATTGTGAACTATTGATGCCTCAGCTGAACTATAATTAGAGTTAATCTCTTTCCCGTGTCTGTATGTCTGACAGATGATCCACTGCAGGCTAACATGCCGTGATGGCAGATTCATATTTATTTCCATCATGAATAGAATCAGCGCCTCCAATCCTTTCTTTTTCAGCTCAATTAATTTCACATATGCCAATTCTGTTCACAGTGTACTGTAAAATGGAATAATCAAATCAAATCCATGTGGAAATGTCATGAGATATTACTCAATCAGTATCATCAGAAACAATTATTTTTGCTTTAATGCATACCTCTCCCACTTTGTTGTGTCTTTATCTCAACAAACACCTTCCTTGTCTGCAGGTTTGGTAGTTTTCCCGGTCTACTATGTGTGTAAGAGGAAGAAGAAGCAGCGCACTCAGGGCTCTGGACGGTGGATCTGACACCTGCCCTGCACTACATCAAGACCACGCTCACACAGCTTGAATCGACAACACCCACATATCCTCAGGGACAGACATGCCAGCCTGAGTCATCGCAAAAGTGTGAGAGGAACATCAGAAAATGAACCTGACTTGGATATTCAAGCTGAAACAGACATAAAACCCCTTCTGAATCCTGGAGGAACTGCTGTTTTGTACAGTGCTGCTCACATAATGGATAGTAAGTGTTTGAATCCCTTAAAATGTAACAAACTTTCATAACTGTTAGGACTTTCCTACTGATCAACCCTTGTCCCACACACATTACAGAAAGTTTCAGCAGTGCACATTTGCGGACGGAGTCAGTTTCGTTTACACCCGCACTTGTGAGAATACATTAAAAGAAGAAGCTGGGAGCCCGTTGCTGATATGTTACAAATTATAGATTTTGTAGACGAGAGGATTTGATAATGTTGATTACCAGAAAAATGTTACAAGGAACGCTCACTGGAGGAATTCACAGGTGAACAACGCGGAAATACGAGGAAATAATATCGTCCTTAATTGTAAAAGTTGCTTGCGCTGCAGGTAGCGAGGAAAAGATGTAAGATGGAAGCTGAATTCGGAACAAGCCATGGTGGAGAAATGAGTTCTCACTGATGCAACAACAACTGGACATTGACTTTGTTCTTCTTCCTCTGTTGGAAATGCAGTTTTCATCGGATATTGACAATTTCCATTGCAATTTGTGTTTCTGACAAGCGCACACTGTGGAAAATAAAAGGACTAAACTTGAAGGATGATACTACTCAGACACTGCTATTCTTGGCTACCCTGAATAATACTGACTCTGCCTGATCTCAAGTTCTTGCTATAAGGCTTGAAGGTGACTGAAAGTGACCTCTGAATGAAATATTGGAAAACACAGATAGAATTTTAGTGAGCCTCCATTGTTTCTGTTGTGGTTTTCCATCAACTCCTCTTTCTATCTGTCTCTGTCTTCCTCACTCTCCTTTCACCCCTCCTCACTGCCTGGCTGGATGGTGGCTCACACACACACACACACACACACACACACACACACATGCACCCTCCCTGGCTGGCAGCTCTTCTCTGCTGTGCCCACATACTGTATGCCAGTATCTGCATCATCAAAAAAAAAAAGAAAGTCTGCTGTATGGTAATTGTGCCAAAACAAAACGCTGAATGTGGCAGGACAGACAGTTGACCCTGCTCCTTTGTTGTTGTTTTTTTTTGTTTTTTAGGGGTTGCCTTTTGCGGAGGTTTAGGTGGTGATGCTGTCAGTGTATTGTGGAGTCTGCACAAGGTCACACAGGTTGTTGGCATAATTATGCAAAAGACGTTTGGAAACCGTTCAGAAGTGCTTATGCAAAGGCTAAGACTTAAAATGACTGAACATACTGTTGCAAATGGTCCCAGCAGATAAACAGAAGGTTTGACTTTGCTTTTTGAGGTAGTGTGGATGGCGGTTTGCCAAAAAGGTAAACAGGATGCTAGATTTTTAAAATATGAGTATAGACGCTAGATCAGGTTGCTGTGCACTGAATATATGGTAAATTACGCAAATGTAAGTTATAAGGTTATCAGGTTTTCAAGCTTTTCAAGAATTGATATGAAAATGTTTGGTATTGTTTCAGTTTTTTTTGCAGTGAAAGGAGGATTTCTGTCTGTCAGAGTTTGCATAGTGGTTTTTAACATAGACACATACACACACCCTCTTAACTCATTCACACTGGCATATACGAAAGCACACACGTGGGGTGCTGCCAGGAAACAGGAGATTTTCAAGAGCTTTAAAGTTCGTCACCTGGCAGCAGCCAGCTCGCTGTCCTTCACTTATCCCTCTTTTCTCCTCCCTGCTGTCATTCCTCAATTTTTGTGTTACTGCTTCTTTTTTTTTTTTTTTTTTACCCCTATGATCTCTCACTTTTCTAACATCTCTTGTCCATGCTGTCCTCTGAGGTGTAACTGGATTTACATCCCTCTGACCTCAGCTGTGAGTGGAGGTGACAGTTACAGTACAAAAAAGGCTCAGTTGGGAAAACAGGGGGTGCACACCCACTGGAGCTGTAGCTGCTGTTCACCCACAAAAAGCAATCCAAACTGGATGCTTTTGAGCCTCTGATATGTGAAAAAATAACTCAGAGCTACCAGTGGTGCACGCTGCGGTCAAGTACACCTGTCACAGATTTTTATTGTGTGTTTTTTTCCCACCACTTCATGGAGCGAGCTACCTGTTTTTGCTATGTTGCTCTTTCATGAGAGGCTTACGAAGGAGAGACTGTAGGAAAACAAGAAGAGGAGGAAAAGCACAATACGTCTGCACATAAGGGATGTTACAGCACAGTGAGAAAAAGATATGGAATGATACAACAATGAAAGGTTGAGGGGGAAACTATAGTTTGTTTTTATAAGTGCATTTTCAAATCCGTAGTGGTTACCAGTGGAATATAACCTGATTGTTACAGCACGTTTCATCACTGAATCTTCACTAAATCCAGGATTTAAGGCATGAAGGAAAAGCAGCGTTGATGTTCATGCATGTGGGACATTTTTACAGAGCAATGCCATTAGCTTGGCTTTATCCCAGGGATCTGAAACATTTTTCTACATCTGGGATTTAATTTAAAAAAAAAAACAACTGTCAAGTGCAGTCAAACTGTACAGACAAAGTTCCTAAAGGACACACAGAATATATTGTTACACACTGATTTCAGCAGCCATAAGAGGTCCTGAATCTGGGTTTAAATGCACTCTCAGGGAGTCTGTTTTCTGTTCACTGTACCCAGAGCTCTTCATCTACATGAGCTGTGCCACAGAAATCGCTGAACAGCACTGCAGATTCAAAATGCTTCCTGATAGGTTCGCCTAGAGCTGCTTAGCAACCATATTTAATTCCAGGAAATAAAGGACACTCGAGTGTCAAAAGAGATCCAAATATCTCAGTGTTGCAAACACTGTCTGTGTTTCCCAGCCTCCCTCAGCTGCGTTGTGAACCCTCTGTGGAGATCAGGGGTTGAAGCTGGGAAGAAAAAATGTGTGTTAGTGAGTCAGCACTGGGAAATTGAATGTGTAAGTTATGCGCCAAACACAAAATACTGAAACCATTGTTGACTTGCAATGTTTTATCGTATACATGTTTAATCTAACTGCTCGGCTAGTACTACACTGACATATTAAATTTCTCCTTTTTTTTTTTTTTGATTGACATAAGACTGACTGACAGAGTATGATGGATATTTGTATTTTAACTTGTCATCAGCACAGAGAAATGTATCAGCAGAGTGAACTGAAAATCTATTCACTAGGGGCTGTTTTTCTTCGTGATATGAACGCATATTTGAAACAGTTTCCACAATATATTACCAAAAAAGCTGCCCCGTAGTGTATAATGTATCACTGCTGAAATGACTGATCTATTGATTATTGTCAAAAAATAACATATGGCATCTTTGATAATTGATTAATCATACACATAATTTATCAGGTAACTAACATTTGTTCAGATGAGGCAAGGAGCTTCTTAGAAGCGAGAGTTTATAGTCAGATTTATTTGGCAATTTGGCTGTCAGACAGTCTTTGCAAATATGAATTGCTTCCATCTGTCTAGCTACAGGACAAACGTAAATGAATAAGGTTTTCTAAAAGGTTGGTATTTGTCACAGATATCCACCCAAATCTGATTCCTCACCCTTTTATTCATGTGATGCAATGTAAATATTCCATGTCAAAATGCCATCACTGCTGTGTTTTATTATTGTATTACTACATATTACTGAATTCATCACTGATATTTATCAAAACCCTAGACAACTCTTTGGTTCAAGCTTTATATGCACAAAAAAGATCTATATTAATTCAGTCAGTGACATGAGAGTTGTTTTAGCCAGTGATTTTCTTTTGCTGTGGTGTATTGGCTGGCTGATGCCCCTGGCCTTTTAGTTTGTGTAACAGTCCCAGTGATACTGGCTTAAAATATGCAATGGTGCCTTCACAGCCACTATAGATCAGGGTTTGCCAGCCTGTGGTTCAAGCCCCCTGTGTGACTCCAAAGATTACAGATGGGGGTAAAATATATCACAGCCTCGCCAAGGTGCGGATGTCTTAGAAGAGCTCAAGCAAAGATAACATAGAACTCCTCATGTAAGAGAAAAGTACATGGAATGACAGTTGAATATAGCTGTGGGTCTGTTACCCCAGTGTCCAGTACAGTCATGCCTTTGTTTTTAGTAGAAATTAATAAATTAAACCAAACATCTAAATATTTACAGGTACCACAATTCAGTGTGTCAGCTACATCCCAGATACTATATTAGATACAATATTTTTGCAAAAGTGATACTGTCACGTTATTCTGGCTCATGCTAACCTCACTCATGTGATTCTGTAGATTAAAATGAGGAAACAGTAGCACAGTGGTCCCTGTTTCCAACATTAGATGACTTTCATAAGGCTGGTGTGGAACTTACAGGAGGAAGGTGTTTATACCAAAAAGATGTGTCAACTGCAGCAAATCAAATGTATTGTTAGGGATGATACATATAGGTTACTTTCAACTCAGGAGGTCTGTGGATATTCAGTTTGCAGTACAGTGTATTATCTGTAACATCAGAAAGGGTTTTCCTTATCTAAACATATACTTGCTGGGAAAACAGCAGTATATTTATTATGTATACACCACTTTGTTTTCAATGGTATTTCTATTCAAAGAAATCTTAAGTCTTTTACTTGATTCGAGTGCTCCTTATTTGCCAACAATCCAGGAACACACTCTTCCGCCTGCTGCCACTGTTTAAAATGTCTGCTGATATTATCATTGCTCACTTAGCCACAAACACTGTTTTCATCTGAGGATCTGATGGAGAATAAATTCAACTGGGTCAAATGCCAAAACGTCATGGTTTGACTTATTTGATATTAATATATGACACCACTACCTTTCCGTTGACACTCTTTTTTCTCTGATTTATCTAATACTTTTTGAAGTACTGACTCTGTGACATTCTGTATAAATGTCTGTTGGTGTGTTACAGCAACATCAACCTCTTTTTTATCTGCTTACACAGTGGTGACTACTGTTTGATGTCAGCAGGGGTCATGAGAGTGCCACAGCAACCCAGTCCCCATAACCTTGGTTTTTACATTGAACAATGCAAATGCAGCATATTACAAACATAGTCAGTGTAACTAAAATATATCACCACAATAATTAAGATTACATGGAGGATTATTTAATATAAAAAATAACAATTGAATAACAAATCAGTAATTAAAATATTGCTAACTGAAATCCTTTCTTTCCTTCCTTTCTTATTGAACTATATTATTATTATTATTATTGTTATCATCATTATCATTATCATTAATAATAGTAGTAGTAGTAGTAGTAGTTGTAGCAGTAGTGTTAAGGATATTACGTTTAAAAGGCAACATTCAGACAGCCTAGTGAAATGTTCGCTGCCCAATTTCTTTGCTTGATAATTATGATACGATTTAAGTGCAATTTCTGAAGTTCTTGTATTTTACTGGAGTATTTCTGTTTCATGCTACTTTATACTTCAGCTCTACTACATTTCTGAAGGAACTTATTCCACATTAAGGTTTAACTTCCTTTTGCTATTGGCAATTTAAATACATTTTAATGCTAATACTCCTGAAGCGTTTGAATTAAAATAAAAATTTTACTTGTAATGGAATATTGTAATATTGAAGGATTTTACTTAAGATACTTAAGTGATAAATTGCTGGAATACTTCACCTCCACCACAAAAACATACGGTATACTGTATATCGTGTTTGGAGGATCAGAAGGAGCCTGGTATTTATTTTGTATAAATGTATATATGTTCAATATGTAAATTGATTAAGTAAATCAAACCAGCGCAAGCTCATTGGCTCGTGCTGTAAGCTCCGCCTCAGTGATGAACAGGCGCGTGACATCCGAAGGAAATCCGAGTAAATACTCACGGACCCAACGACCGGTGCTGCGCGTGCTGTTGTACCCGGCGTGTCTCACAAGCTTGTTTGGGAAGCTCACCTGGCTGCCGCTGATGGAAACCAGACAAGGTGAGTTATTGTCAACTAACGTGAAAGACGAAACTTTTTATTTGGCAGACAGACGTTATTTGAGGTCAGTGTAGTGCTTGTTTGTTTGCTGTTGATCTGATAATGAGCTGAAGTTGAATGTAGGCTGCACACGTCACTGTACGGAGGTTGGAGGAGTGTGGAAAGAAAATAGCATAAATCAGAAAATACTGGAAAGGTTAAAAAATGCAGGTTTGGAGTGATGACTTCTAGCATAGATTATTTCAGTTTGCTGTTGCTGAATGTTCTCTCATATAGCCTATTACGATTCTTAAAACTGGGCATGTGTCATTTATTGAGCTGAAGAGATTTCTCGTCCATTAGGCCTCTTTAAAGAAGCAAATAAACAGACATGAAGCGTCAACACATACACAGTGGTCCAGTGTGCAGTTGGCTTGTGTTACTGTTTATTCAAGACAACACGGAAACTCCACACCAAATGAAGTTCTGTGGCAGGATACTGTTTCCTGACTCAGAGGTTGTCTGGTGGTTTAATACATGAGTCTTCAGGTATTTCTGGTATTTAGTGGTGGTTCAGCTAAGTGCCAGTTTTCCCACAATTTTCCACCACTCTGAAATCAATTAAATTGCCCTGTTATCCATGCATGATCTCCAGCATCTTCACTCCCTTTGAGCCAATCAAGAACTAAGATATGTAGCCCGTTAAACCCAGTTACAGGTGAAAGCCTTATTCTGAGATTTATAAGTTTTCATATTAAAACAGTGACTGCATTCTCACTTAGTGCTAAGTAAATCCATGCAATAGATTTCTGTAACAAAGAGTTTCCATGAAGTAAATAGTTTATCCTTGTAGTTTACAAAAGATGTGATTGTATAAAGTCTACAATGTAACTGGTGTTTATCACCAGAAGGCCCAACATTAATGTCATTTGATCTTATCTAGCTGTAATGTACATTTATGATTATGGACTTTGTTATATTATGTGTGAAATTGCTTCAAGTGCCAATGTAGTCTATGATGTTCAGAATTACTAAATGGTGCTGTAAAGGAAGTAAGTTGTATTCTTGTTCAGACATATTGCTGTTTGGTCCAACCATTTATTTTTTAATTTTTTTTTTTACTAAGAATGGTTAACTACTGATGATTTAAATGGCGCTTCATCTGTGCAGTCAGTGGGATAAGTGTTTGGTTGTACAGGTAATTAATTGCTTTCTATTGCATTCCAAGTCTGAATGGGTACCTGTTATAGCCAAGAGGTGGGGGGTGAGGCTTTGGGGCCAGAGATGGAGCAGGGCAAAAAGACTCTTATTGTCTGTGAAACTACAGGATAATTTTCATTTATTATGGGAAAACTTTGTTAACATTGTAATCTATCTATTTGTGTTATAACAGCTAAGGCCTGTGAACTACTCTTTATACCTCTCCCATGTAAATGCCGCTGGGATAACTTAATGTTCAGTCTTGGATTAAAAAGGTTTATATATAGTATGTACAGTATTGCTGCTGTTGGGCCATACTGCAGGCAACTTGGCCTCCGGTTTAGCTCCAATTGATTTTGTAGCCATATGACCATCCCCAGGCCTCTGATTTAGCATAGCCACATGACCACTGGGCCAGATGGGAATCTTGTGACCAAAGGTATTTCACCCTGGACAAAAAGAAGGGGGGAAGACACAGAAAGGAGAGCAAAAGAAGGGGAGTGTTAAAATGTACATGATATTTGTTAAATATATCTTCCAAAGCAAACCAGACAGCCTATGAAATACACCAGAGCGGCCTAATGAGTCTCTGTGGCTTTGATATGGAGTCTTTGAAATGAATGTAATGTAAACTTTAGACTTGAATGATATTGAGTGAATGATATCATGCTTATGTTTTACACTGAAATCTGTTTACCAGTTTCAGTTTTACCACAAGTTAAACTGTGGAACTAGAAGGAAATGACTATGACTGAAACAACACTGGCCGTATTCTGGACTGCTTCCTCCTGTAGTGCTGCAGTATGGTGTAATGAGATGTCATCAGTTTCCAAAATATTTAGATTGCTCAATAACCTTGGTTATTTTTGCTTAGTTGTGCAAAAGATCTCATTGTTAACTCAGACAAGCACAGATTTGCTACGATTCTCTTTACATTGCAAGAATTGAACATATCCTTTTTGAAGAGCTCAAAGAAGTTCAGATCTATGCCACAAAGGGTCAAACATCAGATTTCCTGTTCCTGTGCAAATGCAAATTCACATAAGCTGCCTGCACCAGCTCCTGTAACAAAACAGACCTAACTATTATCCATTTAATGGCAAAGCTGGAGTGGAGAGTGGAGAAGCACCACATCCCTGTGTCTGTGTATATTGTAACCAGTGTTCTTGTCTCCTCTCACCCTGCTGCCTTGCTCTGCTGCAGAGCTGTACTCTAGTGTTCTGAGTGAAGCAGTGGTGGACTGGGGCAGCATGGGTCCTGGAGAGGAATGGGTTAACTCAGCCACACGCGAGGGAGAGCAGGGTAAGACTCAACTCTCCCAGATGAAAACATAAATCCGCACTGAATCACACGAAGCAGAAAACCACTGTGGCACACTGACCACATTAGCAGGTGTGTGTTATCGAGGGCAAAAAACCTGAAGTGACGGTGACTGAGGTGCAACATGTCAGAAAGTTTGCATTCAGAAAAATCAGTGCAGCAGTACCTTTCTATTTCATGTGATTGAGTGTTGATTTACCTACCAATAGTCAGGAGAGTCGGTGAGTGTGGTCTGAGTGGGCAAACTGACAACAGCAAGGCAGGGATCATATCACTTTTAAAATAAAACAGGAACTATACTTGATTCATTTCTGTGAGATTTTTTTGTAGGACTGTCTGCGACAAAAGATCAGGGTATTTGACATTTGATACCTTGACTGACACATAAGTTCTCTGTTCTCTTCTTCTGCTGTCATCAGTGAAACAGCCCTGTTACACCCACTGTACATTACCTGCCCAGCACCAAATGTATTTGTTGCCCCTTGGACAATAGATAAATGGCAAAGGCAGACAAAATTAGCAGCTAGCTAGTGAACAGTAAACCATTTAGAGATCAGATCAGAGTTGATATACAGTAGAGTGAATATTTTTGCATGACAATAACAATTTGCATGTTCACCACATCAACTCTGTAAAGTGATAATGCAGCGCTGTGTGTCAGGGTTGTGTTTACAGCTTGTTTAACTGGCCAAAAAAATCACTTAGTGCAGCTTGAAGTCATTAAATCAGTTTGCTAGTCATCAAATATATTACAGGTATAAATGAGACCAGGCTTGTATGTTATAGATGATGGACACATCATTAGAATAAAATTATCATAATGTAGCTGTTTGTAGGATTTTTCGTAGTATAAAATTATTCATTGATTACCTTTTCCAGGAGCTGAGACTTCTCTATTTTTAAACAGAAACTTCCTGTTTGCTGTAATCTTAAGGCCACTTTCACACGGATCAACACTTTTTTGTTGATCACATTTCTTGTCAGTTAAGCTCAAACATCATTACATGAGAACTAAGCTGAATCAAGCCATTTCTGTTTTGTGTAAGTCACTGAAAATGTTACTTTGCTCAGGTTTGAATCGGGGTAGGTTTTTACCCTCCGTTGAGGAGTCGGTTAGGCAGAACTCATACGGGGAAGACTCGACTCCTGGGGTCCAAAACGGTGAAAACCTGACAGAATGGGGTAAAGCTTCACCACCAGGGGAGGATCAGTGGGGTCAGACATCAATGTCCCTCTCTGACGACTGGGTCATGTCCACTACTTGGGATATGCAACTGGACAGCACAGGTGAAGAGGGATGTAGATTAGAGGCCGTAGAGTAGACAATCTTTCACTCTGGTTGAACATTTACTTGTCAGCATGCTTGACCTCTTTGGGAATTTAAAGCCACACCAGACCCACTGAGGTTCCTGAGGTCAAGTCTAACCTAGAGACATGAAACGCAGCAATTAAAGAAACAACAAACACATTGTGGGTATATTATAGGCAGATGTTGGTAATGTTAGACTTGATGTTTTTAATTTGACTATTTTAAGGCCAACAAATAAATAAGTAAAAAGGATTTATTATTCCCCCACCAGTATTTTAGTCTTGGCAGTGTAGATAGATCACATTGAGCCTAAATAAAACAACAACAACAATATATTATAATTAAACTGTCAATTAAATAATTAAAAGTTGACTAATCAAAACAATGAAAGCATTTTAGAGACCCTATTTTTGGTGTATAGTCAATATATTCTGAGAGGGGTAGAATGTAGTGGAGGCGACTTTAATATATCTAAAGTCCTGCCTTATAGTTACCTCCGCCAAAGAGGCTATGTTTTCACCTGTCTGTTTGTTGGTTGGTTTCTTTGATTGTTTGTCAGCAGGATTATGCAAAAAGTCCTGAGCCAATTTGCGCCGAACTTGGTGGAGGTATGGGGCATGGGCCAGGAAACGATCCATTAGATTTTGGGGCAGATCCATATCATTTACTATGAATTAGTCTGGTGTAAGTTGTTTGACACTGGCCATGGCGGAGGTCTGCACTGTAGCACATTTTCTAGTTTGATTTTTAAATGTAAGACAGATGTATCTTAATTATAATCCATGTGTATGTATAATGTACATATGATCAGTGCCGACTGAATTGATCAGGTTTCAGGGGGCAGTTCTTCATCACCTAATCATCAAGTTTAAAATGATGAAATTACACATTTTACCATGACTCATGTCAATGAGTCAACATATTAAAGCACAGCAAATACCAATTCCACCAAATTTAAGGTTCTGATCTTTAATAATAGGCTGTGAAATTGAAAGCACCATGGCCAGATGTGTTAAAGTCCCGTAATTACTACCCGGGGGGGGAAAAACTGAAATTGTTGTTTGGTTCACGTTCTGGGTCAGTTAACTTGAATGTTCCATTAATTCATCTCTATGGGTCTATGTTAAATGTTCAACCAAAGTGCAATGTTTCCTTAAAATGTAGTTTTGACCCTTACTGTATCTCCCACGCAGTTAATATATACTGATGTTAACCTACTCAAATTAAAGCTGAAACTTGGCACTTAAGTATATATTATTTTATTTCAAATTGAATGTGCTGAAAAAGAGAATGTGTAACTGTCCAAATATAAATCTCAAGTGTAAAGGAACAAAAATATCATAAAAAATAGTTGTATGTTGCATGTCCACAATGCTTTAAAATGAAACCTCGATTGACCCCGTCCCTGTAGTTTAGTAAAGAGCTGTTATATGTGTTTGTGGCGTAGAAAGTGTCAGAACAAGTTTTCTCAGGACCCAAGCTTACTTTGAATCCTGCTTTGATGGTTGATCTAACCAATTTTACACAGTGAACCATATTAACTTACAAGTATCAGCATTCTTCTCATACCAGTGAAATGGCCACAGTCTATCACAGCAGAGGACAAATGACAGAGGCGAAATTCTAAAACAGATCATCAGATTTTTCACTAATTTTATTTGAAAACTAACCATGACGTGTTGTACGTTCGCTCACACACTGTGCCTTTTGTTTCCATAAATGACAAACTGTAACACATGTGACTCTCACAAACATGCATCTGTCTGACATGCAACAGAAACTGAACACAGAACTTCCACTGGTAGGGAATATATAAATCGGTGCTCTTCGTGGTATTTCTGAGGTCTTCTCATGGCCGTGTGAGCAGGGACAAATAATCAGATTTCTCAGTGCACTTAGACATGAAAAGCTTCCATCTGAGCCACAGGGGTTTTAAAAAATCTGATTGTCCTGCTCCTGTGCAATGTAGTTAGAAATAGCTCCCTGCTATAGAAAAGTCTGACTTGTGCTGTTGCATGTTGTGCTTGAGTTTAGTGCTGCTAGCTGCAGTTGTTTGAATTGTGCGTCTTTGCTGCATGTGGTGCTGCTGAGCCCTTTTTAACCATAGACTTTCAAGCAGTAACTGTTTTGGTAACAGCAGAATTGTCTTTACTAACCTCACTCTGTCCTCTCCTGTCTTATAATGCGGCCACATCAAGAGAGAGGACACCTCACAGCAGGTACGGTAGTAGTTCATCTCCATTCTGTCAAAATGGTGTTTTTTTTTTTTTTATATTTTAGTTTACATGCAAAACTTTTACAGGTCCAGAACAAATACGCTGATATTATGACCTACTTGTATTTGCATTTATCGGGTTGTGTGCGCACAGTCGTCCTGCTGTTGCCTGTTGCTGTGTGGTACCTGTCTGGTCAGGATTAACCTGCAACAATATCAGGCTAATCAGACAGTAGCAGTCGCAATGTGTAAAGCTCCTGCTATCTTGTGTTGGTTGTTTCTGGGTTTTTATTCAGTCAGTATCTCTAAGTCTCAGGTGTTAAACTTCATGACAGGCTCACTATACTTCTACTGCATCTAATATAAGAATCAGTCACCTAAGGCTGATCAGCTGACACCGTGAACCAGCTTCATTGTTCATTTTCATTCATAGAGACACTGGAAATGATTTCTTTCTCTTTGAATTAGTGGTTTAGTACAGGATCATCATCTATACTGCGCGCTGGTGTTTGTGGGTGTGGCAGTGTAATTGTGTTTATGAGACGCAGTCTTGTCTGCAGGAGATATAAGTATAGTGTGCAAGTCGTATAATTAGGTGTTTCAGTAAGAGGCAGAAACAGGAAATCTCTTCTAAAGACTGTTTTCTAAATGTTTGAAAGAAAACATTTTCCTCATGAAGCTGTCTTGCAGAATTTCTTCCGCTCACAAAATTTATTTTATTTGTTGTATCTTGTTTGGATAGATTGGATTTGATCTCTGTGATTCCCTAAATCCTCATGCTCCTCGCGTAAACAAACTTGGGTTTTACATAATGTCTTTCATTTTGGTTCAAGACTTCAAATTCCTGGTATTTCCCATTACTCACACAGTAAACAACTAAAATCAGTTATTGCAGAAATGAAATTCAGTCTGCCGACATCTGAAAGCATCTTGTTTATTTGTTTGTGTGTATGTGTGTGTGTGTATGTGTTAGTGTGTATGTGTGCGGCAGTCTGTAGTGTCAGTCAGTAGAGTTAAAGCAAGATAATCCACATCAGTTAATCCAGATTAGAGCTCTACAGGCTGCAGCCACAGATTACATAACTGTCAGACAGAGGCGCAGACAGATCTATGGACACACACACACACATTCTCACAGACACACACAAACACACACACACACACACACACACACACACACACACACACACATTCTCACAGACAAAATAAAACAGGGAAAAGAACAGAGATACACACACACACACTAAAATACAGGGAGGTAAAGTAGCTGAAAGAAAAGCAGAGATGAGCAGCGTTTCCTCCAGAAATACGTGGCACTTCTTTGATGTTGATGTTTTTGGGGGGGGTTATAGTTTTGTGTTACAAAAGATGGTAATACAAAATGTTTTGAATAGACACATCATTTAGTATATAAGAGTGAAACAATCCTGTTTGTTTTTCTGTTGTGGGTATCTGCTTAAACCCAATGTTTTGTTGCAGGAGAGAACAGAAACCTGCGGGATAGAGGAAAATACTGTAGATTATTATTTTCATACTGGTGAATAATGGACTGATGCTTAATTGTAGGAAGTGTTGACTTGACTGACTCCACAGCTCTCTCTCTGTGAACATCAAATCTGTATATCTCCAGAGAGACCGTCTTTTTCTTCTTTTTTTTAGTATTTTCATTCTTTTTTTAATATATGTGTCTCCTTCACTGTCTTCCAGGTGCGTTAATGAACATTTCACCATGTGTGTGAATATTTAATGCAGGTTTTCTGGACTCTGAGCCACTGAGAGAGGCCGATGAGGATTTGGTGTCAGAAGTCAACTTAAACAACTCCATCATGACAGAGGAGGAGAGAGAGGAGATCCAGCAAGAACTGGCTAAAGTATGAACACACACACACACACACACACACACACACACACACACACACACACACACAATTTGATTGTACAAAGACAGTAATATACAGTAAAAGGATGAGTGCCTGTTAAGTAGCTCTTTGTGTTTGTGTGTGTCCAGCTGGAAGAGGAGATCAATACATTGAGGCAGGTTTTGTCGTCCAAAGAGAAGCAGCATGCAGAGCTCAAACAGAAACTGGGCATCACCCCTCTGAGTGAGCTCAAAAACAACTTCAGCAGAGGCTGGCATGACATGCAGAGCTCCACGGCGTAAGTTTAATATGTGTGTGTGTGTGTGTGTGTGAGAGAGAGAGAGAGAGAGAGAAACTTCAAGACAGAGGAAGAGTTTGTAGGTTTAAGTGCAGGGAAGGAAGTGTGTGTTTGAGTGTGTGTGTGTGTGTGTGTCCATTCTTATGGCAGTGGTGGTAAAGGCAGCAGCACATGACAGAATGGCTTTTCTGTTTGCTGTCAACATAGATGCCCTTTACAGGACACACACAAGGAGAGTAAACACACATGCACACAAAGAGCAGGTATTTATTCATCTATAAAATCATCCTCCAAACGGAGCATCAGAGGTATCAGAAAACCCAATTAAAAGGACATAAGCAGCACAGCATGCGAGTGACTTGCTATCACTGCTGTGTTCACTGTAACAGACATCATGAATCTGATTGAAAACACATCAAACAGTGCTAAAGGCTACTTTTGACCTTACAGCACAATAAGCTTTATATGCCCTCTCCAGTCTTTGCTCTGCATTTTCATTTGCAAACCAAACAGAGCAACATTTTAGTGAACAGCTTTTCTCTTTTAATGTTAAATTCAAAAGACATGTTTTCATATCTACTAAAAAATTGAATAAAATGATAAAAAATCACTTAATTGTGATATACCGTATTTTATCATGGAGGCATATTTCAGGATAGGACTGGTTTGAAGAGTTAACATGTTTAGTCTTTTATTGTGAAGAGAAATAATCTAATTTCCTCATTAGACAGTCTGTGCTGAGCTCTTGTCCGGACACATGGAGACAAGAGACGAGCAAGAGGATCGTCTCTACACACCTCCCTTCTTATCCAGTTACATTTGAGCCTGAAGATCACTTTACACACACAGCCTCCATCCTCATCTATAATGAACCAGTGTGACCACAGGAGTGTAAGAAGCTGGAGAGACACAGATGCCTGATTGGTTAAAGTTGCAATTTATAATCCAGATGCAAAACTAAAGGGTCCACACGCCACCAAAATTTAAAAGACGAGTTTATACGTGTAAAAAAACCTGATGATATGAGTGATAAAGGGCAATGATGAGTGATAGTGATGAGTAACAACACAGAATAAGTAAGAAGTAGTGACTTCCTGCATTAAAACAGTGTGTAGTGGATGATTTCAAGGCTGTGCATGATAATTAAGAGGATGGCTCAGCATTATGAAACAAGTTGCCTGGGACTTTGATGAGGCTGATGATAAATAAATATGTGTGTGTGTGTGTGTGTGTGTGTGTGTGTGTGTGTGTGTGTGTGTGTGTGTGTGTGTGTGTGTGTGTGTGTGTGTGTGTGTGTGTGTGTGTGTGTGTGTGTGGGTGTGTGTGTCTGTGTGTGTGTGTGTGTGTGTGTGTGTGTGTGTGTGTGTGTGTGTGTGTCAGCTACAAGAAAACTTCAGAGACGCTGTCCACAGCGGGACAGAAAACCACAGCAGCCTTCAGCACCCTCGGCACCGCCATCACCAGGAAGTTTGGAGACATGAGGTACAGAATATCTCTCATTTCATCACAGATTAAAATCTCCCAGTGCTCACCTGTCACCGACCTTTTACTGACGTCAGCAGTTTGCCTGTGTTGATTGATCTATCATGCAAAAACACAGTCACTGGGAAATCTCAACTGGACTTATTTCAGATTCCGATGATGAATCTAAAGCAAACCCAATTTCCATAACACACTAATTACATCAGTTTTTGAATTCTTCTCCTTCACACACATACGATAAATGCTTTTTGAATCTCTGCATCATCCTGTGTCCTTGTGGCTAGAGTCCCAGTCTCTTTCAAACACCATGCGTCACCCTGCTCATGTGTCTTTTGCAGCCCTGGCTGTGCATTTGCTCATCATAAACGGTCCATGATAGACTCATCTGCACAAACCAACCCAGTATAACTCAATCCACCCATCCACCACTAATGAATCCCCACTTTTATCCAGCTCACAGACATGTTTTTATTTGTGCCTTCCATCTCTGAGTTTTGACTCTTGCTCTGTCCAATTCAGACGAAGCTGAGATTATGTAAGACCACTTTAAGCTGCTTTCTGTGGGAGCTGGAGGACTAGAAGCCAAGTCTGTCTCCCTCAGTCACTTTCTTTCCCTTGTTGTCTCTCTCTGACGCTCTGTGTTGCTCCGTCTGTGTTATTGTGTGTGTGAAATGAAAAGAGAATTTGTGTTATATGATGAGCGAAAGCTGCAGAATGTGGGCGTGCGTGTTGCAGGGAGTGTGTCCAGTATGTGCAGGAGAAAACACGAGGAAAGCGTTCGAAGGTCAGGGAACAAAGCTGATCGGAGAAACGGCAACATGTCAACATACTGGGAATGCCGGCAGATTTAAGCAGAAAGAGATTTTATTTCTGTGATGTTTGACAAATGAGTCATGATGTGTGATTTAAAAGTTTCTTCATGGCTGTCATTTATAGTGACATTGCTGCGTTCAGTTTGATGTGTTTTTTGGGATACAAATTACAAAAAGGAAACACAATGTATTATCTTTGGTGTATTCCAGCATGGTTGGTCTAGAGTTACTGTTCCCACGGAGGTATGTTGTGTGCGAGTGTGTGTGCATAGGTTTTGTTTGTATACAGTAAGCATGTTTGAAATTCCTGCCGTGGATATGCTCGAAGTGTGTTCTTGCACGTAATTTTGTCCCATCAGTTTGCTTCTATATCTGTTTATCCCACTCACCTGTCATGCATTTAGTTTTTATTGACATTGTGTCCTGTTGCATTAATAAATAATTCACTGTAATAGTAATTCCCATTATATGTGCAACAAATTGCTTTTAATACTGTATTTAGTTATCTCTCTAATGTAACATACATGTAATTAAAGCTCACTGATTCTGAAAGGTGAGTCTCCTACAGTGTAACATTTACCATTGGACAAAGTAACAGAAAAGCTGTTTTTCATCCTTGAAAAATCCAATTCTGCTGCTTTGTTTCCACCTCAAATCAACCACAAACATCACATATTTGTCATTTTTGTGCAGTTAAAGGTCAGATTTTCCTCTTTGCTCAGTGTGTCTGTGCCACTGTTGTTAATTCTGTGTGATTTTCTTGCAACAACTTAACTCTTTATTCCTGTCTTTGCAGTGTGTGAGTGTGTGTGTGTGTGTGGGTGTGTGTGTGTGTGTGTGTGTAAACAGAGATTGGTTTAGAGTTTTCTTCAAATGTGTTTAACTTCAGTAGAACAAGTACAGTTCAGTACAATCAGGTTCCCCACAGGTCCACAGAAATGTTGTTCACTTCTTCTAGTTAACTTCCCCCAAACAGATGTGTCTGCTTCCTTGTGGTGACGTAGACTGAAATGAAAACAATATTACTACCAGTGGCAGTTTACCTTTCATAGCGAACTAGTTTGTATCAATTACATAAATTAGATGAACTCTTTCAAAGTGAATTTTAAAGTGTAACTGTGAAGCTGTCAAAGCATCTTTAAATGTTTTCCATCTTCCTCCATGCTTCCCAAGGTCCAACTCCATAGGGTAAGAGTCACACAGCTGATTATGCCTCATTAGTTGTTCCCTAACAAAGCAGTCTTAACTCAATAGATCTCTAACTGTTTGGTACAGTATGGACTCCGACAGTCAGCTGAGTCTTGTTGAGTAAATGCTACTGCCATGCTGGACTGCAGTTCTCAGTCAGGTGCTTGTCTCAGCACAGAATCAGATCAAATTGATTTTGGTCTCTGATAAACCAAAATAAATTGTCTCAATGAATCATGTGAACAAGGTGTCATGAACTTTCCAGCACATCCTTGTAAGTTGCAGGAAAGTGCTAAAGCTAAGCTAACACAGGCTGAGACTGATGCAGACTTTTGTTTTTTACTTTTGAAATATTGATTGTTTTATTGCTGAGAAGAAGATAGATCTATGAACTTAACTGTGAGTTGCAGCCTTGTATGAAGTCATACCAAAGATGTAATATCCGTTTGTCTGTGACGAGGTCGGAGCTGTTACCGACAGTCAGTTTCCCCACAAAACCAGTTCGTACCCTGCAGGTGTATCTTTCCCCTTCAGCCTTCTCTCTCGTTCCATTATCTGTATGAGAAGAAGATGTGGGACTTAACTCTGCATGTGCAATATCAAAAGGAAACGTACAAAACAATGCTTTCTCTTGCTAGCTCTGTCGGCCAGCTCTACTCTGGCTTTGTGTATGTGTGTGTTTGTATGTGCGTAAGATAAGATAAGATGAACTTCATTAATCCCACAGGGGGGAAATTTGTAGCCTGTGCTAATCATTAACTCCTCTCTCACCACGCTCTCTGGGGACAGCTACTCTATCAGACAGTCTATGAGCATGCCCACCATGAGGTAACCAGTCTGTGTCATTTTCATGCAATAATTTACTGAACTTTTATCTAAATTAATGTTGACTTAATATAACAGTGCTTATATACATTAATGTGCTGCTTCCATTGATATTTATTTAATTAATGGCTGTTTGTCAGTGTCAGAATGATATGGCGAGTATTTTGGCAGTGAAAGCTAAAATACCTGACACCTCTTTACATCCCTGCTTTCATATTGTTTTCAGTTGCCTTCACTACCTCAGGTCACCGAAGTTTACATGTTTGCCAATTCAGAAAAAACTGTTTTTTAGTATTAATCAGTTTATAAACTCATTCACAATTCAATAACTGACATGGTCATTTTTAACAGACAGCACATCAGTGACTTATTATTATTTCAACAAGTAACTGAGACGTTCTAATATAGTAAACACTGTTCTCTGTTTCGTCTTCACAGAAACTCTCCCAGCTTCAAGTCTTTTGAGGAGAAAGTTGAGACTACAGTGTCCACTATCAAGGTAAACAGTGTGTGTGAGAGAGAGAGAGAGAGAGAGAGAGAGAGATTGCAACTGCATTATGAAGCGATGAAAGACTGAAACTTTTTTTTATTTTAAAAATCATCGAAGCCATATCTCTAAACCACCTACAACTTTTAGAAATAAATCTCGTATCAAAGAGCAAAACACTATCATCTGTGTGTAATTGCTAATTTACACTCTGACTCTTGCAGTGATCCTGCTGGTGATTTATACTCACAGTGATCCTTATTCTTTATGGGTCTACAGTGTAGAAAAAGGTTAAAAAAGTGTCCTCATAGACCTCTTTCTCCAAGAACCTTACGCTGGTATTGCTGCTTACTTCATTCCTATTTTGAGACTTCCCGTTTTAATATCATCCCAGGAACAACAGGGTTGTCTCTAAAAAATGTACACACTGCTTGAGTTCATGAAAGCTTCTCAAAGACAGTGTTAAAACAGAAGTTGTTGCTGAAAAGTTCACATATAAGCTCAGTTATCTATCCAAAAACACTTTTACACTCCCTTCAAATGCCTGACAGTGTTGGTTTTTGTAAAACTCTGCCACCTTGAGCCCATTCGCAGCACAACAATGGTAGTACAGCAAGGACACAGATTTATTTTTCTGATCAAGTTTTTTGCATTTTCTTTTTCTTATACCAGACAAAGGTTGGTGGTACAGCGACTGGAGGAAGCTTTGAAGAAGTCCTCTCATCTGCAGCAAATGCCAGCTCTCAGGACACGCCCACTAACAACTTGACGGACAGCTCTGAGAGGCCGTGTTAGAGGTGCATCCAAACCACCAGGCAGGACTAAAAAAAAAATACAGGAACTCTATCACTGCTGTATCACAGCACTTTATCACTTATCTACCCAAAGCTCTGACTGAAATATTACAGAATACTTTGATTTGAACAGTGCTGATATTTTTCCAAACAATCCCACATATGTTGTAAAGTCTCCTAACACTTGGATGGAATTTCCTGCAACCCTAAAAAGCTTAGCCTTGATAGAAAATTGACACCATGTCATGTTTTGACCAGGTTTAGAGCTGGTTGATCTGTTGTTGAACGGCTGTCATACTTCAGTGTAGTGGATTTTTTCATCAAAGACAAATGTCACCTGCCCTCCTGTGGCTCCAAACCATGTGATCAGATGAGGTTGAAGTGGTAAATCAGTGAAGCCTTAGTTAAAAAACAATGACAAGCAATGATGAACAGGTTCAAAATCAGCCCCCAGGAGGCAGAAAGAACCATAACCCAGGGTTTCTGGTCTGTATTTCTGTCACTTTAGTTGAACGTTGCATGGTTTGGCTCTGGCTCATCTCATTACCCTGTCATCACAAGTGAAAAGCTCAGCTGGAATCCCTCAGACACAAAACAAGAGGTTATTGATTCCTTCTTTTGCTATGTAAACTCCTCAGATGTGGAACTTTGGTAGATATTCAACACATTTTACAGTGCTGCTCCACAATATCACTACCACTCTTAACCTTCATACCAAAAAATACAAAACTACATTTTTAGGTTATTATTAGAAATATGTGTTTGATAAAAAAATATATATATATATAATTTTATGTTACATTTTAGTACTTTTAACAAAATGTGTATAACCCAAGCTGATGTCATCAACCCAGAACTCCTGGGTGAAAAAGTTGTATAAATGATTTTACACTAAGACGAGACTTCTTGCTCTTGCAGGGAATCTGCAGGTTTTGAAAAGTCTTAAAAAGCATTGCATTCAGTTTCCTAAAAAAGAAAAAGAAACAGGGGTCTTAGAAAGTATTAAAAAGTCTTAAATTTAAGGTTTCTTCTCTTGTTTTGTCCATTCATCAGTCCAAAAATCATTACTATAATATATTACAAAAGACAAACAAACAAAATCTCAACATTTTGTTGCTAAAACCAGAAAGTTTGACATTTTTGCTTGAAAAATGTTGACAACAATTATTGATTACGAAGATAATTTATTTTATTTCAATGAACTAATAGATTAAATGCGACTAATTGTTGCAACTCTAAAAAGAATTCATTATTTTTAATTGGTTAATCATCCATACTTTCTGCTCGCCCGGGTCAAATTAATTAAATTAATTATTTTATAAATACATACTGCTTGGAAGCACCATAAAACATGATGGAACTCAGTGAACCCTGCAGAAACCCTGTCTTAAGATTTTATTATAGCACCTAAAACTATATTTTGTCATTGTCACAAATCCATCCAGTCATACAACTTTCTGAAAATCACACATCTGCTGGGGCCTGTTTGCACACTGGATCATACTAATGGCACTTATTTTTAGTCTGTTCATTCACACTATAGGACAAACTAGTCTATAGGAAGCAATGAAACACTGTGTATGTGCCATGTGCAGTGAAATATGGACAAATACTACATTTTGTATTTCATGTGTAACTGTAATGATGATATACAGGTTTGGTTTTCTCATGACTGTCTACTAAAAAAGAATCTGACTAATCACTTTGGAAAATGTAATCTGATGCTGGATCTAGCAAATGCACACTATTCTCTGTAGACAAAACAGCCTAGACAAGGGAACTTTATTTTGAAAACCTTGATTTAGCAAAGAATGATTACAGCTGTAATTAAAGAGATTTTAACCTGAAATCGTCCAGAAAACTCAAAAGTTTTTCTGTCACCTGCTGACTCACAGGATAGAAAATCTGATGCCTATTGCTATGTCACTGATACACAATATATAACATTAATACAACATCATACTGTAACTGCTGCGTACAGAAGCTGTAATACAATCCTTGGCTGTAATGTGACCCTGAAGTCCAGCACATGCTGTTATTGTACTATGAGAAGGTTGGTGCAACACAAGACAAAAAAAAAAAATCTTATCACGTGTCCTTTTGGTCTCGGTGGCCACTGCATAACCTGCCATCAAAGCAACATTCTGCTTTCAATATATAATCTGTTTTGTCATTTTTCTCATACTGTCTTTCTCCTGCTAGACTTTTATTTTCTTTGTTGTGGTTTGAGAATATGCCCAGAATCACTTCATGTTTAATTCAATCTGTCCATGAAATGTATTTACTGAATTAATTTCAACATTCAAAGAACTGAAAGATTTTAGCAAGAGAGGATTGTCGGCTCTGACCTGTTACCAAATAACTGAGGTAATGCATGTTCTGCCATTGGAAAATGAATTACAATTTATAGTTTATATTTGTACATTAATGTTGGCTTGAAATCAAATTGCACTCATCACTAGTTTAAATACCTTTTTATAAAAGCTTTCACTAAAACTAAAACCCAAAGACATAAACTGTGACATTCAAATAAAATTGCTGTGTTGAACATATTCAGCTGTATTCATACAATTAATTACACACCGTTATAAATAACTGTTCTTATGGCTGATGTGTTGATATTAAAGATTGTTTAAACCAAATATCACAGATGACTGTTTTTACAATAAACACTGAGAACTGTGACTGAACCTGTTGAAAACATACAGTAATAAATGTAACAACTTGCAACTGAAGCTCTATGCAACATCTTAATATGGTAGTTTAAAAAATGATTGACTTAAAATAATCAGTTTTCTTTTGTCAGCAAAGCTGCAAGTTCCTGAGGATGTTGTTGATGTTACCGCTACCAACAATGTAGATTTCTAACATATTCTGTATATCACAGAATGAGAAAATGCATTAACACTAGCAGCATAAGTGGAATAATGCTGCTACAGTAGTCTGATGATGCAGCAACATTGTCATTTTTTTTTTATGGAAACCCCTTTTATGTCATAGCTGCCAGATAATATATATTTAAAAACATGTCAAAATGTAAACAAAATGTCTGTCAGTGGATTTGAAACATGCAATAAAGCCTTTTGATGTATAGAAGATGTTGGGCATAGTTCCCCAAATTTCTCTTGACATTAGCAGTAAATAATGTGATAATGTCAGAACATCATCTTGAAATTTATATAGGTTTTATTACACTTTCAATCCATTTACAGAAACATTTCACTATATTGTGTTGATATATTATCCGGCAGTTTTTGCATTAGTACCGGGCAGAGTGTATTTATTACAGATGATGATAGATACTGATACTGTTCCTTCCAGGACAGCATAGATTAAACCTTGCAGCAGTGAACTGAAAGTCCTCCATTACAGCCGAACCAAGCTCAGACACACTGAGGTAAAACAGAAAAGACAACTGTCAATGGCAATCGAAATTCCCAAAATACAGTGTTTCCATATCCTCTCACGTGTCTGGTCATATGACGCAGTCTTGCGTGCTTACACACAGTTTGTGTTCCAGTCCAGTATCTCTGTCCCTCCACTAAAGAGGTGCTGGTGTGTGTGTTGCAGTCAGGACGTGTGTGAAGTCGTGTGTGGCGGCTGCGAAGATACTGCGCCAGTGGTCTGCGAGTTCCCAGAATTCTTTGTGCCATCAGTTTTAGTCATGTGACATCCTCTTTCTTCATTCAAAGAGCTGACCAGCTGGAGCACATCTGGGTGGTGGAAACGACCTGAGAACCAGTAAAAGTATAAAAAGAAAATTATAATTGAATTTTGCTTAAAAATATGAGAAATATAAATTTTCATGTACCCATTTGGTCTGTTGACTAACACACACAATGAATAAAACGTCTACACAATGTGTTTTTAATTGGCTGAGGCCTGAAATGACAACCCATTAAATCAAAATATAATATTTCGAGATAGCAAACAAATGTAAAAGGGCTTCTCATTTTGAATTACAACCACAGATTATTGACTGTCTAATCAAATCACTCTTTCAGAAATGTGTATTTATAATGTTTACAGCACAGCTCTGAACCATCGTCTGCACACAGGCTATCCCGGAGGCCCTCACTAACATGTTCAGTGAAGAAGAGCGAAACAGATGTGAAATGGAGAAGCAGATGGTTACTGATGACAAAGGCAAAAAGCACGACAGACCACAAACTTACCGTTGGTGGAGTCAAAGAATTCCTGAAGTCTTCCGGGCGTTCCTTCTAACTCTTCATACTCATGAGCCTGCAGGATCATCTCCAGGAGGTCAAACTGTTTCACCAGCCTGGCCTCCGGACTGCTCTGGGTTTCATATTCCTGAAGATAAGACAAGTGTGTGTTACACATAAACATCCAGTTTAGTTCTGCTGAGCCGACTATTAGATTAGTTTAATTATTTACCTCCCACAGTCCATAAATCTCCTGTTTGAGCCCCTCTGGCAGAAGACCTGATAGCTGTCTCATCGCTTCCTAAAAGAGATTCAAGGAGATATTATAAAAGTCAACAACAGCAAAGGCTTTGAACAGTCTCTCGTGTGTGGATATAATGCCAGTGCTGCTAGTCTCTTGCCTCTTCTCTCCTGTGTTTCTCTGCTTTACTGATGTTGTCTGACGGAGCAATATCTCCCACAATGCACTCTGCCATGTCGTGAACCAGAGCCAGCTTTATACACCTGAGGACAAACAGGTGTGTAGACAGGTAACTAATCAGACAGGACAGTGTGTCACAGCTTTATGGAGGATGTTAATAAATACAGAGCAAGTTGCTGTTCTTTGTCAGTAGGTAATAATTTCTATTTCATTTTGCAGTGAACAACTTTAATTGATATTTAAATGTTCAATGCTTTAATCTTTACATTAGATAATATGTTCTCCATCAATCAAAGGTGCATCACCGATGTTGTTGCCCGGCTGTGTGTATGACCCACCTGTCCTTGTCCACTGTAGGATCAGTGATGGTCAGTGACATCATCGCCATGCGGTACATGTGGTCTGACACACTCTCTGGTTTCTTCACATTCCTGTACACCCAGCCGGTCCGTGGGACTCTCTACAGGTAACATCAACCACAGCATACAAGTCATCAGTGGCACAGGGGAGGGAGAGGAAAAAATCTCATGACTAATTTCACCATCTTAGTGAATCTGCATTTGTATACACTCACACCACTGCAGAAATCCATCAAAACAATTTTCTGTTTTCTGATTTTCTTTGGCTTTTATTATAGTAAACTGAATTTCTTCATGTTTTGCACTGTTGGTTGAACAAAACAAGACATTTGAAAGGTCTTGAACACTTCCACTGCCAGGAAAAAATGTTAAAGAAAATTATAAATTATTTTGTTCAGGCAGCATTTCTTGACCCCACAAGGACCTTGTCAAACTTCTCGTCATATTGTTTAATCCACATCACAGGTTTCCACACTACAGTAATAAAGTGCTTTTTCTTGCTGTCAAGCTGTAATGAGTTAAGTTGTAATGTGTGTGTGTGTGTGTATATGAGTGGTGAGAGAGAGAGAGAGCGAGAGAGAGAGACAGAGAGACAGAGAGAGAGAGAGAGAGACAGAGAGAGAGAGAGAGAGAGAGAGAGAGAGAGAGAATGATGAGCTGCACTTTTGTTAAGCCAAAAGGAAGCGTCTTACTGTATTAACACTAACCAGCACCAGCATAACAGTTTGAACGAACAGACTGAGCCCCATTACACCCAGTCCCGGAGTTAAATTATTGTTCATTTTTGCATAGGCATACAATCCCCATAAAAGTCGCCTGAGTTTGAAGAGAAGTCTTACTTTAAGTTGTCCGATAAGTTTCATAAATTGCAGCATACTGTTCGTTCCGGCTACTGTCTGCATCATGGTCGCCATTACTGTCCGCTGCTACTGCAACAACTTCTCCCGCCGCTATGTGGCAGTATAAACAACGTAATAAGCCAGAGTGAAAAGAGATACTGCACTTAAATCCTGGGCAGTGGAATTGTTTTTGTCTTGTTTTTTATGTGTGCATCGAAAGAATATCTCATTTGATAGTCTCTTGTCCTCGATGTGCACATGATATTTTAATTTCTTTGCGAAAAGTATAAAAATAGGAAAAAACTGTAGATGGCAATAATGCAACAAGTAATGATGTAAGCGGCAAGAAAAGCCTCGAAGAAGAAGCACTTAAACCGGAAGTAAGAGAAGCGGGAAATTGGAAAACGTCAACAAACCTTTGGTTCAGTAGAAGAGGAATAACATTTGTGTCAACATTTGCTTCACGCCGAAGATTTGTCAAAATGCTTAACAAGGCACCAAAACTGAAATATACTATTAAGGCGAAAGCGAAGAGTAACATAAATATGGGACCGGCGTCAGAGGCGATGGTAGGAAACCGTTGATATTAATTCTGACTGTTCGCTTTGTTTGCGGCTAACTTTGCCAAGCTAGCCAACTTAAATAACAAGCGGATTCCTCCCTGTTTTTACAGATTGAACTGCTGACATTGTTGTTCCTGAACAGCCTGGCAGAGGAGGCGAAAGCCAAAGCTTTTGAAGAAAAATCTGCAACGATCAGAGCTCAGCATTTGAGAGCAGTCTCCAAGGTTAGTTCAAAGACAAAAAAATACTTTAAAATGTCATCAAACGTTAAATAGTTGCCTCAAATGGCCTCACGTGTATCTCATGAGAACCAGAAATTACTGACATGCTGCAATTTGAATTGATTTAATGTAACACGTTGAAAAAATCTCTAAAGAGAGCTGCAGCTTAATATTATTACCATCGTTAGTTACGCTGACGCGTATTTACCTAGTTAAATCTGGTAGTACATAACATATCAGTAAATTGTGGAAAAAATGCCTTTAACTGTTCCATGATCTTATGTGATGTCTTCAAATGCTTATTTTGTCCGTTCAACTGTCAAGAACCAGATTCAGTTTACTATAAAGGTAACGGTTCAGTTTACTACATAAAGTGATTTATCGATTATCAGAATTTAATCTTTTCACCTCTACCTCTGATCAACCCTGAGGTCCTTGAGCCACTGTGCTCAAAGATACACTCAATATCCTTCTAAATTAGAGGGTGCAGTAATTAGCAAGTTTCTTATATTGTAATTAGAGTGTGATATAGACGAACTAATTAAGACTGTAAAAGTGTTAAAAGAAATTATGGAAAGTGTCAGACTCAACAGAATCAATAACTGCATGTTGTCCGCTAGAGCTGCTTAATATATATCAGGATCTCTTCCTCTTTTTCAATTAAAGTCAATCATTTTGTCACTTTACCCATTTATGTATCTAAAAAAGATGATTTTATATTGAGTACATATGTTTAAATTTAATCAAATATAAGGTAAACATTACAGGACTGAAACGTACACATTTACCACATTTAAATACTAGTATTAGGACTGCACAATTAATCAAAGTCACAGTATGGCCAAGTGCAATATCCAAATCGAAGGAGCTCCAATCTTTTTTTGATAAAGGTAAAATGTGTCACAACATTGAGTGTTGTCGGCACCATAGGCATTGTGGTGAGAGATGCCCGACTACGGATCATATTCTCAGGACGTAATGGAACATGCTTGATGGTACAAGGCCCAACAAAAATCACATCGTCATTTAAAGAAAATATTAATTGAAAAAGAAATGCAAAAACAAAAATACCATTTAAACAACTCGTATGGCAATATCTGCCAAAAATAATTGCAATATGATTTTTTTTGCATATCATCTAGCCCTAGCTAGTATTATATGATATGTTATTGGTGTTGACAATTTTTGATTGAGATGAAGATTTTGTGCTTAGTAATAGTGTTTATATCTTGAGTATTTTGAACAAGAAGTAGATTAACAAAGAGTTTTTTTCCCTTCTTTATAGAAAGTGCTGAAAAAAGCAAGAGGATGAAGACAGTGAAGTGCATCATTGTTGTTTTTATGAACATAATTTTGAATGACAGCAGCAATATGTTTGTTTTTTTATGATATATATATATATATATATACGGTATATATATTTGTTTTCTTATGAAATTTACTTTTCTGTGTTCGTTATTCTTTTCCTTGTGCAAGCAAGTGCTGTTTTTATATTACTGCCATAAATGTTTTTTGTTTATTAAATTCTTCTGAATCTTATAATTAATCTTATAATGTGCCATATTTTATGTGCTACAAATAGTGATTTCTCATATTAACACTATTATGACTGCTGTAACCATCAGCTCGACCTTCACATCAGAAACCCAACATAAAAACCTGTGTTTTCTAGATTGGACTGAACTACTTTTATTAAAGAAATAGAAAAGTAGACTTATTTTTCAATGATGTTGAGTGTACAAAGCTTTAAACTCCAAGTTGTGGATGGTTCAGGCTACATTTGTACTTTCAGATCTCTTCACCTCCTGGATCGTTCTATCAGTGTGTGGGCTCACCCTCCTTACAAATTCCTCACTTCTTCACAGTATATAAATTATCCGTTAACTCTGATGCTATCCTGTTCATTCCTTATCACTACTACTCAGGCTGCTTCTCTAGAGATGCGTCGCTGGAGGAATACATGGACTTAATGAACATGTAACCAGCAGCTTGCCTGTTAAAAGATTTTGAGAAGGGACTTGAGGGACACTGGGACATTGTTGCAAGTTCCTTTGATCATGTAAACTGTAACTGGGTACATATGTTGGTGTGGGTTCTGGGAGTCTACCCTGCCCCTCTCCTGTTGTTGTTGTTTTGTTATGCAGTGTTGTCTTTTGATGTCTGTGGATAAGTGTGTTAGCATAAGTATGTTTAAAAAAAAAGCCAAAGGGTTTAAGGTGTGCGAGTGGTGAAAAGGTCAAAGTTAGATTGTTAAATTGCTTGATCATACTGTACGTGCTAAATTTTCTTTTTTTTTTTTCTTCTCCACCAAAACTGTGATAGCAGGTGGTTTCTGGTTGTTTTATAGTGGACTCACCTTTTAATGACCTGTTATGGATTTATCTTTTTGGAGTCTTGGTGAGTATAAAAACAAGTGCTTTAATATGAAAATGCAAAAGGAATGATTTCAGTGCTGGAGTTTGAATTTTAGACAGGTTAATGTGAACATGATTACAGCTACATGTCCATATGCTTATTGGTCAGTATTCATTTTGCGCTCTCAGTCCTTTGCTTGGTGTTCGTTAAATCATTTTACGTTTTCTCTGTTTTTGGAGGTTAAGACATTCCACGGCCTACAATGGTTATTTTCTTCAAGAATCTGATCTGGCACCCCAGCGAGCGTAGCTTTGACATATTTATGTTCCCAGTCAGTTTGAGGGGATGTTACTGGGTTTGTGGAGCCCCTCCCCATTGACCTTTGAACCCCCCTGCACCTCTCTTTCAGCAGTCTCTATCCAGCCATTCTCTGCTTGATTCACATGTTGTTATCACAGAGCCCTGTAACATTTGATAATGCATCTTCATATACTTTCAAATCTCAAGCAAAGAGTTAAAACTGTTTCCTCTCGCATCTCCAGCTGGCCGGCAGTCCTTTCTAGTGACGAGAGAGTTAAACTTCTTCACACTCTCCTGTTGAAGATATGTGCTTTGCTGGCACAGTCTTATCTATAAATCTATTGCGTGTGGATTGATGGATGATATTGTTCTGTAGCAGCTGGCTGCACATCCACAGGCTCCTCTGAGGTGTTGTTTTATCGTCTCTAGGTTTGCTTTTGTTCTTGAGGGATTTGAGAAACACACCCTTCTTCTTCCCTAGCCTTCGCCTTGCCTCGCCTGTCCGGTCCGTGTGTGCTCATGTCTGCGCACCTGTTGACAATCTAATCTAGCCAGCGCAGCCCTGTCCAGCTCCTCTGTCTGGCAGTGCGTCTTTTGTCTCTCTCTCAGATAAATCAACTCCAGTGTAAAATCCCACTGTGAAGCTCCTGCTGATTCCTCTTTTGACATTTTTCCAGACAAGCCAAGAAGTAAGAGAGCATGGCAGTCCATTTTTGCAGAGATGTTATTTTGATAATTTGCTGTTCCTTTCCTAATAAGGAGCACATGGTTTCATGTGTTCAAGTGTGTTGTTGTTTCTGTTCATATTTTTCTGCAAAAATAGAATCATAAAGCCTAAAAACAAAATGACTAGTCATTTAGAAATAAGCTCAAGGAATATCACTAAGTTGGTCTTTTTGCAAATCGGGGGAATTTTTGATGCCATAAGAAATGACAGGATCTGAAAAGATGATGGACCACAGATTCATGAATCGCATAAGAAAACCAGTTCCAAGAAAAGCTCTCTGCATGAAGGGGAACACTGGAGAGTTCAAATGTGTTTTGGAGAAGTGGATGAAGAACCGCAGAGTTCCCAAAACAGGTGATAATACGCACCAGGATGCCAAACAACAAATCCTCTGGAGGACTGAAGCTTTCAACACCTTCTGGTGAATCTGTGGGAATTACCGATCCTTTCTGACACCTACAGTTCTCTAGTTTTGTTTACTCATTCAGAGGTAGTGAAATCCCCCAGTATTTTTGGTTTTCATTTCCTGAACTCATGTCTTAATTGGAAACATGCAGTGCCCATTCTTGGCTTAAGTTTGAAAAGTTTTGGTACATAGGAATTGCAGTTTTTCTACAGTGGATGTTTTTGCTTTTTTTTTTTTAAAGCTGTTCCATCATTTCATCCGGCCCGTGTGAGAAGACTTTAAAAAGTTGTTGTTGATGTTGTGATGACATGCTTCAAAAAAGTAGTCGTGACTTTTTATTTTAAATAGAACCGAATGAGAAATTTTGTTTTCACAGTCATACACACACCCTCTGTGCCATTACATCTGCCAATTATTTAAAGATGCGACATGACAGGATGAGGGAGGTTTGTGCAGTTAATGTGCTACGCTTACTCACCTCTAAACATGCACAATGAACCCAACCAGCTGTTGTTGTTCTTTGAGGCCTGCGTGCTGACGCTTTGGTGCTTTGCGTATTTTAGTGGACAGCACAAAATGTGTCATTTGAAAAGAAAATTAGTTGGTAAAGTAGTGAACTTTTAATCTCGCATTTCTTTTTGAGAATTTTGATCTACAGTATGTATTATTATGCCATTAAAAAGATTTAAGATCATCTTTAGAGTATGCTTTAACACATGTAAAAGATATGTTGCTTTGAATAATTTGAGTCTAATATTGATTTGGTACAAAAAAAAGTTCCATTACCTTGCTAGAAATTCTTTAAATGACATCTCCCCCATTGAAAATCCAGAAACTCTAAAAATGCAAATATTTGTCATGTCAAAAGTTTCCTGCACAAAATGTCTCTCACATAAAAAGTCTATTCTTTACGTATTTATAGTGGAATCTACAAGTTTCCACATCACATTTGTGTAAGTTGCTGATTGGACCAATATTGTCTTCCAGCTGTGACGTCACAAAATCCTGCTCGTGCGTTAAACTCAGATTTCAGGTGAGCGCAGAGAAGGTTAAACATCCAAGTGATATAACAATAAGCAAAACACAGTCCTGAGTGGAGAGTGAAGATTGGTTAACCAACAGATACAAAGTACATGGTTTTCAATGAGTCATATCATCATGCAGAAAATGCAGTATTATCAGTCACAGTGTGTGTGTGCTGGTTAAGAGCAAGAGACACTGAATGTGATAATGGATCAGGAGGAGGACCGAGAAAGAAGTGTAACACAGGAAAGGAGGGTGTGAGTGTGTGTGTGTGTGTGTGTGTGTGTGAGTCTGTGGGGAAACAGGCAAGCTCACAGCAGCTTGCCCAAACTTTACATCAGCTCTGAGTCGCGACTGTCATATGATGGTTTCTCTTCTGTTTGCATTCTTCATGGCATTCTGCCGGCTTGAGTGATCTCATGGAATGCACATGGGGATTTTCCTCAAGAAAACATTTCTGCACTCGACTGCTGTCTTACCCAGACTACAGTCTCTACATGGGTCCAGTTGAATGAGTTTTGTGGAGCAATTCACTAGTTTATGTTATTTTATTTTTTTAAGTGTACACCAAGGGATTTGGGATGTGAT